>NW_020955184.1:1529588-1531235 GCF_900497805.2 Vombatus ursinus
TACAAATGTACACTTCATACCAATGACAGCATGACAAACACAATAAATTACTCTCAAATTATATTAATCTGTTGCTGGTTTTTTATTTCCCTCAAAGTATAAAGACATGTAGAAATGTAATGAATGGCCTTTAAGTAGGGCACTGAATGAGTGAACAAAGGGTATAAAGCAAACAAAAAATCATTTCAAACAAATGATCTAATATTACTATGTGCACCAAGAGGTGAATGTTTGGGCAGCTCAGTGGGCTCTTGACATGCCAAATATAGCCAGATAATCACACAACAACATGGGAGGTTCCTGCAATGAACTCACTTAATTTAAAAGAATGAGCCACTATTATTTCATTATTAGCTAGGGCCTTGACAGTCAACTAGCATTTATTAAGTACCTACTATGTGCCAGGCACTTATACTAAGCTCTGGGGATACAAAGAAAGACAAAAAACAGTGCCTGTTCTCAAGGAACTTATGGTCTAAATTTTTTTTAAAGTTATTTTAAAATATTTTTAAATGAACCACCTTTTAATTTTTAGCCTGGTTTTCCCACCTGGTGGTGAGAAATAACAAAGATTTATAAAGATTCCTGTTAGAATATTTATCATAAAATTTTTCAAGTGAGAACTTGTTTTTAAAGTTTATAGAAATATATCTAACTTTCTATACTAATATATCATCCACAAAGGGAAGTTATTTACTTACTTACAACTAATGTTCTTTAAAACAGCCCTCCAGATCTTGGAAAACAAGTACCTCTCCCATTTGATTCCAAGATAAAGCAAACACCAAATGACTTTAAATTTTCATAGACTACACTGAAGATGCTGACAGTCATAGAGTCCATATTCCATCAATGATTTGTTCACTTTCCTGAGCATAAATCAGTTTGATCTTTTTTTCCTTTAAAGAGGATGATTATCTTGGTATTTCCAAGCTACTTTCCCTATAATAATCACTTTGGAATTCCTTTATGCTCCTCTCATTTGGATTTCAGTGCTTCCTCCCACTCAACAGATGATGCTGGGTTCTTGGGAATCACTGGAAATATTGATTGCATTTCACTCTGAAAGTCTTTCATCTTATTGAACCACTGAGGGTTTTTCTTTTCAGCCATTGACAAAGTTGTAACAAAACTAGTGAACATTCCTGCAGCAGCAACTGTACCAAGAAAAATTCCACCTTTCACAAGAAACAGCCGGTTGTCTGGGGCTGCGGGCTGCTCCAAAGACCCGGGAAGGCCCCCGGGCCCGGAGCCCACAGGCTTCATAGCTCGATGGTGGCTGAGCTGTCCACCAACTCGAAGCTGCTAAATCTTGTGTTATCCTGATTATGTTTCCATGATACTTGAATTGTTTTTTCTGGCTGCTTGCAATATTTTCTCCTTGACCTGGGAACTCTGGAATTTGGCTATAATATTCCTAGGAGTTTTCCTTTGAGGACCTCTTTCAGGAGGTGATTGGTGGATTCTTTCAATTTCTTTTTTGCCTTCTGGTTCTAGAATATCAGAGCAGTTTTCCTTGATAATTTCTTGAAAGATGATGTCTAGGCTCTTATTTTGATCATGGCTTTCAGATAGTGCAGTAATTTTTAAGGTATCTCTCCTGGATCTATTTTCCAGGTCAGTTGTTTTTCCAATGAGATATTTCAC
>NW_020955184.1:1531416-1540335 GCF_900497805.2 Vombatus ursinus
ATTTTACCTCTACTTCTCTTGCTTGCTTCCCAAAATCTTTTTTGAGCTCTTCCATGGCCTGGCACTGATTCATATTTTCAGTTCTTCCAAAGTGGTATGATCAAAGGATAGGTGTTACTCCCTTCCTGGCCTGTGCTCTGGTCTATCAGTCACCACAAGGATTCTTTTCTGCCATGGAACTGTGAGGAGGATTTCCTCTGCACTGCCACCACAAGTTCTGCCACATCAGTGCTCCTCTTTGCCCCAGGACCACCACCCAGGACTGCGACCCAAATCTAAGCATGGGCAAAGCAAGAGAATCCTGCCTCAGCATCAGCAAAGAGATCCCTGCAATCCCCCTCTGGCAGCCACTCTATTCCCCCTTAGTCTGTGGGCTGAGCTCCAGAAGCAGCAGCCACCCCAGGACTGCACTGGGACTGGGACTGGGACTGAGCTTCTCTCTCACTGTGGTCAGACACAACTTTTCTGCTGACCTCCTAAGTTATATTTGACATTTGTGGGCTGAGAAGTATGGAAACCACCACAGCTCCCCTTGATTCAGTCCCCTGAAGTCTGCTCCAGATTCGCTCAGGCCTCATCTTTGCCCACCTAGCCCACGCTGAACTGTGCTCCTCTTTCAGCCTGGTGCAATAGACCTTTCCAATCAACCATCTAGGTTGTCTTGGGTTGAAAATTTGTTTCACTCTGTCTTTTTGTGGGTTCTGCTGCTCTAGAATTTGTTTAGAGTAATTTTTTTACAGGTATTTGGAGTGGTTTGGGGAGAGCTCAAGCAAGTCATTGCTTTTACTCTGCCATCTTGGCTCTGTTCTCTAGTCCTTTATTTCAAGTAAGGATTTGGGTACTACGTAATTTAGATATCCCTAACTACTAGGGAACCTCTCATGTAGAAAATTTTGTTATGCCTATGAGACTGTTATTATTAAGCCACATGTAGGTCCCATTAAATCACCCAGTGTTTCCAATAATGACCATATACAAAAGGCTTGTCAGAAGGCCTTATCTAATAATAATGCAGAAATGGGAAGGTAATATTTCACAATGAAAATTTTTTTATATTATGGAAAGTTCTATAGTCCTTTTAAACCATGGAAAACCTTTCATGGACGCTGAAATACAAAGTATTTCTTCATTATGCTTAGTCCCATTGTACAGTTATCTATTTAGTGGACTAACTCACTATATATCTGGTGTTTAGCCAAGATCACTAGGATTTTGATTACTGATATGACTGAGTCCTTGTTTTAATAATAATTAGAGCAAAAATTAATATGGAAAGATATTCCACCGTAACTTAAAGAAGAAAAAAGCCAGTTAGATGAGAGAGGGAGAGAGAGAGAGAATGTAGACAATTGGGATAAATGTTATTATAACCATATTATGGATCACTTGAAAAACCTGGCAATAGTTTGAAAGATGAATTAAATCAGAGAATCAATACTTTTCAGATTGGTTTGGTAAAATGTTAAGAAAATCAAAAACTAGTTTGCCTCTATACAAAACACTATAAAAAATTCCAGAATTGGAAGAGATATCAGAGGCTAGCTCGTCAAAATTATACCCCTAAAAGAATACCTTCTAGAATATACTTATGTTGTCATCTATCAGAGTCCTCTAAAGAGGTAAAAATTTGACATCCTCTTCAAATCAGGCTCCCAAAAAGAGGAGATCCTAGCTGATGGGTTGCAGAGTACTGAGTAAATGGTGAGGGTGATTTTCAGTTAGATTCTGGTTTCAGGATACGCAACATGTAAGAGGGTAATGGCCTCTTAGCTGCCTTACTACAAATAATCCTGACCCATTCATGATGAGGATCATCTGTGCCATGATTCAGATGTTTCTGATGCTCCTCCTGCTCATGGTCACCATTTTACATCAGGAGACCCACTATGAACAGCAAAGATTTTGCTTCACCTCACCCCCCCCACATGAATTAGATTGTTAAAATCTGTGACTCTGTCCTTCTAAAGCTGAAAAGTGAAGCCTGAAATTTCTGTTCTCCATTCTGCTTCATAGTTGGTCCCTCCTTTAAAATCTTTTTTAAAAGTCTTTCATTTGTGTTTTTATTGTTACCTACCTGACACTTTGTAGATGCTGCCCACACCAACTTTCTTCCAACCTCAAGTTTAGAGTTGTTTGGCAATGGCCCTATGGCCATTTATTTCATGGGAAACTGTAGAAGGTTATGTCCTTGCCACCAAGAGGCTAGGATGTGATTGGAGTAACATCTACCCTATTTAGACTAGGCTAGTTTTTTTTTTTTGTTGTTTTTTTTTTTTTTCTCCCTTGTGAAGTAATGAGACTGTCCTCAAGAATTAGTCCAGGGTGCTAAGACTCAAACTATTTATGTATTTATCAGGTCACCAAAGTACTGTGGATTCAGGGAAGATGCACCCAACTGAATCAATGCTTTTTCTTTTATGAATATCCTTTCCATGCTATTGGTAAGTCAATTCCTTTTGCTAACTTCTAGATGATCCACCAGTGTCTTGCTTTGTTCCAGTCCTGAACTGGGACCACTAAAACAGCCTCACTCAGGCAAGTCTGGCCTGGGACAGAGACAGCAGAAGAAAAGTCTTATGAGAGATGTAAAAGCCCAGAAAATGGAACTTGATTGAAGACGAGTGTCAGAGGGAAGCATGTCATATGGAGTCACTATGCAAGATGTAGCAAAGATCAGCAATGGGATGAAGTAAGCTAGGGATTCAGGGTCTTCCATTGTGCCACTGCTGCTGTTGCCACTACCAGTGACACAGATCCTTTTGGTTTATATCCCTTTAAATTATCCCCATTGCAACATTCCCATCTCCCATTATAGAATATATGTATATGTATATATATATATGTATATATACGTATATGTGTCTCCCCTATAAGAGTGTTCTTCAGTGCAATCCCTTCTCAAAAATGGATCAAAATTTCCCCCCTTCTTTCATCCTTTTCTTTCCTTCCTTTTTCCTACTTCACATATTCTCCCATATCTCATCATCCTTCAGTACACACACACACACACACGCATGCACACACACATTCACACACACAACATGCATGCACACACATACACACGTATTATATGCACATAGAGTCCATGGGGCTTCTTGGCATTTGTGCACTGTGCCAATCCTTATTTCTTTTTGGATCTATGCAGGTGGTATGGCATGCAAGCCTTCTCTGTAAGTCAGACCCGGCATCTGTTTCATCCATCCCACCTTCTCTCATAAAGACTTCCTATCCTGTCTCCCCTGTTGAAGCTCCATCTCTCTTTCATCTTCCCTGCCATGGGCCTTTATGTATATACATTTCTTTGAAGAAACCATATTGATGCATAGGCTTCTTTTTTTAAGGTGTGTATATACATATACACACCTTAAAAAAAGAAGCCTATATGTATATATATATATATGTATATATGTGTGTGTATGTGTGTGTGTGTGTGTGTGTATGTATACTGGGACCTAGTAGATCTGAGTCTGTGATGGTGAGTGTGTCTGTGTCTAGGTTTATGTCCGTGTCCATGTCTATGTCTGTATTTTTGTCTGTGTCCTTACCCATGCCAGTGTCAATGACTATGCTTGTCTCTTCCTCCACCTTTCCTTCTCCGAGTTTGTTTGTCTACCTTATAAGTCTGCCACTGGTGGGTCCCTGTTTCCTTTTAAAGGCCAAGTAGCCAGTTCAAGTGTGTGATCTCTGTTATTGATGTGGTGTTCACTTGATGATCATCGCTATATTCAGGATAAGAAAAATTCGTACTTTTGTGCAGAAAATGTCACTATACCAAAAAAATCCCATGTCTAGTTCCTACATAAATATGTACATACATTTATTATGTGTATGTATATATTTATATATAATTATATATAGTCTTTCTCACAACATATGTAAGAGACTAAGTATGAAACTCAGACCCCTAGTTATTAATGTCAGAGCTAGAACAAAAGATATTAGAAAAAACATATAATAAAAACTAACCGGTTTGTTGATTCATATAAATATAAAATATATAATTTATATATAGTGATATATTAATGTGAGCTTAAGTATAAATATACTAATTAAATATGTAGTTTTATAGAAATCTATATAAAACTATTTGTTCAATTAAAATATGTTTTGTTTGAAATATAAAATCTATGTTAATTGAATTATAGTTATACATGACTATATATTAAATTAAAAATATATAAATTTATATATAGTTATATAGAACTATAGATTACTGTAGGTAACTATACAAAGTATTCAATTAAAATATATACATATGTGTATATACATAACACACATTTATAAAATCTATAAGCCAGTTTTCATGAGCTTCAGTTTCCTAGCTGCAAAAAATTAATAACAAGAGACTCTTTTTCAACAAAAACTGATGTCTTTTTATTTTTAAATAAAATATAAAAATGCAATATTTATAACTAAAACAATTTTAAATAACTTCTTAAGATGTGCTTTGTATATAATCATTTGTGATGAAAAAACATCTCAGTAACAAACTCTTCAACTTTCTTAGTATGCTAAGAACATCCAATCTGTATGTCTCTGTGTGAGACCTTTTTATAAATGCGTATGTAATGTATTTCTGAGCACTCATGGTAAATCATTCTGACCTGAGGACCACCACTGTGTTCGTAGAGCAAAAAGCTCTCCTTTCTTTACTGAATAATAAATGATCACAGGAATGGAAATGAGTCACACATTTCAGACTGGCCAAAGACAAACTATCTTTGATTCACCTGTACATATCCCACATTATTACTCAGGTGTTAAGCAGAAATGTTTTTTGTCCTTAGGTCTGAAAAGGCCCTTTGGTTTAAATTGTGGACCTGCTCTGGTCTTCTCACAGAAAGTAAAATAAATGTAGTAGAGGTTACTGGTCGTAAAAAGCTGTTAAAATACACAAGTTCTGCCTCTTTCCAGTGAAATGTTGTGACTTAAAATTGCTAGATTGTTGTTACTCAGTATCTAGCCTAACTATGCAGGCAGGTAGAATAGGCTTATTTTTCTCAGTGCTTTAAGGATTTCATTATTACTTAAGGGTAGCTTCAGAAGGAAAGATAAAGCATTTTAAACACTATAAGAGCAAAGAACTAACTTTCACATACTTTATCTATCTATTTAAAAAACCTTTCTACTAAGTAACAGAAAACCATAATGACTTCCTCAATTCCTTTATTTTAAAGGAATATTTAAAGGAATTGAGGAAGTCTTTATGGTTTTCTGTTACTTAATAAAAAGGTTGTTTTTTTAAAAATAGAATTGATAATATAAGAAATACTTTAATGCTTTTTAAAAATGTTTTTTTTCTTTTTCTGAGACTTGCAATTTCTTCTACATAAGGGAGTAGGGAACTCTGAGTAAAGGAAATGCCTGTCACAAGGCAGATTGGCTGCTCTGTGAAATCATACATCCAGGATAAATCAGAGAAAGGATGTGAATCACGGTCCTGCTCACTATCCATTCTGCCATATTGTTATGTTAACTCCAATAAACTTTTGTCAAGTAATAATAAAACAAGATTTGAGTATAGAGCGTTTAGGGTATGGATATCAGCTTCTATTGTCCATTTTATTAGGTTTCATGTTCAAGTTGTGCCACCCTATGAATATATAGGTACTGCCTAAGATTGCAGTAGTCATCTTTCATTGACCTGATATGATTTACCTGTGTATATCTTATAAATTAATATAAAAGGATTTAAGAAAGATATTCAGATTCATGAAAACAGTATGATAAATACCATTTATCTAAGGGTCAGTGGCTCTTTTTTATTAATACCAAATATATTGGACAACTGAATTCATGTAAAAATAGAAGCTAAATGACATTTTCCAATATTTTAAGGCCATAGTTTTTGTTAGTCATTGTTAGTATTATTTTATTAACAATGAATAGTATATATACACATATTTCATATGATTTGTTATATAGAAATCTAATTACATTTGAAGTATCTCTGGAGTACATTTAAAGCATAATTTTTGAAAGTAACAATCCTTTTCTTTTATGCTGATCATATTTGTTACTTAGAGGAATGTAATAATTGGAAGTAAGAGAATAAGTAAATATTGGAAGTCATCTTCAATGCAATAGATTTCTGACATTTTGCAATAAAATTTGTTGGTATATTTTCTTTTTAAATTGCCTAAACTTTCCTTTCTATCCTTCTTGTTCCCTCATAAAAATATTTTTAATTTTAATAGTTATCATTCATATAATGCTTTAAGGTTGGCAAAGCACTGATCTTCACAACAACTTGGAAGGTATATACTATTACTATCCCCATTTTACAGATGAGGAAACTGAGGTTAAATGACTCGCCCAGGATAATACAGATAGTAAGTGACTGATCCTGGATTTGATCTCAGGTCTTCTCGATTCATGGTCCAGTACTCTGTCCACTGTACCACTTAGCTAAGAAGAGGAAAATAATCAACAAAACTAATCAACACATCAACAAAATATCTGATGGAAAGTTCTGACATCTGTTGGGGGGAGGTGTTTTCTCATATTTCTTTTTTTTTAGAACAACCTTCTTCTTTATAATATTGCAAAATTTAGTTTCAATTGTTTTGTCATTGATCTTCCTACTTACATTATTGTAGTTCTAGTGAAAATTGTATTTCTGACTCTGCCTACTTTGCATCTGTTTTGCATCTGTTCATATAAATTTATCAATGCTTCTCCATATTCATCATGCTTGTTGTATGATATCAAAAACGTATGGACATTTCAGTCACTTTATTTACATAATTTCCATTTGTTTTGCAGAATGATTGTACCATTTGACAGTTCCAATAACAATGCATTAATGTGCCTGTCTTTCCATGACTTTTTCTACGTTTACCATTCAGTTGTTTGTCAGATGCTTGGCATTTAAAAAAGCTTTGAACATTACTTTCTAACCAAATACTTTGTCAGATATGCAATTTATAAAAAAAAGAGGAGTAAATTTGAATAACAAGATTGTGATGTGTTTAACATGTTAAAAATTAAAATCCAGAAGTAATGCAATGGAGACAAAGAAGATAATTTTCAGCTTACAAAATCTGAAAAATGAAATACCTTTTAGAAATATATAACACTATCAGATTTACAACAGTTTATTTATTGTCATAGTTATGAGTAGAGCTTCAAAAAACTCAGAAGTTCCAGAAACTGCCCTCCTTTGTTTCTTTTTTTTAGCTTGGTTTAACATTAGTTTTATATACTTGAGTTATTTATTAGGTAACTATTATCATGTGTTATTGCAAGCCCTAGAATAGCCCTAGCGCAAGTATTATTTATCCCCACTTTAGAGATGAGAAAACTGAGTCTCACAAAGGTGTCATGATTTGCCAAGTTCATACAGATAGCAGTTATCAGAGCCAGCACTCAAGCTGTTTGGGATCTCCTGACTCCCAGCCAGTGTTCTTCCTTCAATATTGTGCAATGTCTTTCAATATAGACATATATAAAAATAATGTCTTTGATTAGGGTTAGTGAACCATTAGCTATTTAATTGCTTTTTTTCTATCTATTGTGGGACTGTCTTGTACTGTCAGATTGATAGAAGTTGAATTATTGGCTCACATCTGTCTAGTGAACCAAACCATACCCACATCACTCTCACTCTAGATTTGAAATAGGCCAATTTGATTCACAAAACTAGAATTTGGACAATCATTTGGAATACATACCTCAACCCCTCTCTGTAGTAATAATGGCTCATATTTATATGGTGTTTTAAGATTCACAATGCATTTTCCTATGATCCTGTGAAGTATGTAGCATATTGCTTCTTCCCACCTTTGGAAAGGAATACTCTTTCTCCTCTCCTTTTTGGCACAGGCACAAACATGACAGAAGGGGAGATTAGTCTAGAGCTACCAGGGCAGTTCTGCCAGTCTTCAGTAGAGTAGAACAGGTTGTGACAATAAAATCACTTCCTACAGGATCTCATTGTATGCTTCCTGCTCTACTTATTTTATTGAGATGGGATTAGGCCCCTATTGATTTTATCCTTTTCTCAGTGTATTATGGAGAGGCTGAGATTACATTGTGTACCTTGATGCCAGTCTATTCTATCTATTGAATTAGGATCAATCTTTTATTAAAGGTTGTCTGAAAGTTATTTTTAGATATTCCTCATTTTACAGATCAGGAAATGAGGTCCAGAAATTCAATCAATTGTATTAGGCTTTGGGGATACAAAGACAAAAAAGAAACAATCCTTGCCTTCAGGGGATTTACTTTCTATCGAAAGAAACAACACCTGTACCTTTAAAATAGAAATTATGTATGTGTGTGCATACATATATGTATATGTGCACACAAAGGTATGTGTGCATATATGCATATTTACATGTATATAGGTACACACATATACAGTTATATACACAAATGCAAAGTAATCTCTGGGTGAGCAGGTATAAGGTCAAGGCAGGAAGGAGGAGGGTGCCAAGAAAGGCCTTGAGTGGAAGATGACACTTGAGTTGAACTTTAAAGGGAGCTAGTGATACAAAAACAAAAGTGGAAATAAGCAGTGAGTGAGTTCTTGTCATGGAAACACTTATGAAAAGGCATGGAAATAGGAGATGACCATTGTGTGTATGCAGAGCCAGTTTGACTGGAAAAGAGAGGGCATGAAGAGGAGTAATGTATAGGACTTGAAAGGTCCTCTGAAGTCAAACTTTGAAAGATTTTAAATGTCAAATTGAGAAGTTTTATAATATCCTACAGGTAATAAGGAGTCACTAGACCTTTTGAACTGAGGAAAGACATAATCATCACTGGATTTAGGCATATCACTTTGGCAGTTTTGTGGAGGACGGATTGGAGAGGGAGAGACCCAATGCAGAAAAATCAATTAAAAAGCTATTGTTGGGGGGCAGGTAGGTGGCACAGTGGATAGAGCACCGGCCCTGGAGTCAGGAGGACCTGAGT
>NW_020955184.1:1540392-1546750 GCF_900497805.2 Vombatus ursinus
TGTCCAGTATAGAAGTAATCGAAGCAGTTTAACTTTTTTCTGTTATTTTAATTGGCTGTTTAAAATAATTTAGCCAGATTCTATAACTCGAAGTTCTATTATTGAAGTAGTTCTAAAGGAATCTCTTTTTGAAACAGTTTATATGTACAAGACACAACCTCATCTGCTTAACTAACCACCTGAAATATGGAGATTTAAGTCAAGGACCAGGGGAAGGGTTCAGGAATGACTTTTTCCTCAGAAAGAAAAATAGAATTCAGAAGTTAAGGGACTTACTCAAGATGGCATAGGTTTAGATCCTGAGATCTAGGATGTGAACTGATTATCTTCTGAATCCAAATCTCGTTCTTTTTTCTGCTATGCCAGGCTGAAAACGTTTCTTATTTATGTTTACGTTTTTTCAATATTGTCCTCTCTAAAATATGTATCTTAAATCAATCTTCCAAATGTTATAAAAATGTTACTAGATTTTAAGTTATAATCAGGTAACTTGCTGGAATTCCTGAGTCCTCTTCTCTTTTTTTAAGACATAAGAATTCATCCTGATATAACTTTCTAGTATTATTTTTTTAATGTATTTTATTTTCCCCATTACATGTTAGAACAATTTTTTTTAACATTTGGTTTTTTTTAAGTTTTTAGTTCCAAATTCTATCTCTCCCTCCTTCCTTCCCTTCCCTCCCCCCTCCTTGAGACAATAAGCAATTAAATATAGGTTATACACATGCAATCATCTAAGACATTTCCATATTAGTTATTTTGTACAAGAAGACTCAAATAAAAGAAAAAGAATAAAGAAAGAAAGTGAAAAATAGCATGCTTCAGTCTGTATTCAAACAATATCAGTTCTTTCTCTGGCAGATGGTATGCTTCATCATGAGTTCTTTGGGACTGTCTATTGCTAAGAATAAGTAAGTCATTCACAGTTCTTCATCATACAATATTGCTGTTACTATGTACAATGTTCTCCTGGTTCTATTCACTTCACTTTGCATCAGTTCATGTAAGTCTTTCCAGGCTTTTCCTTTCTAGTATTCTTAGAGAATATAATGCAACTTTTACAAATCACATGAGACTATCATGGTTATTGGCTAACTCCCTACAACTTGTGTGGGCTGAAAATGATTTGCTAAGCTGTAAGAAGCTTAGGAGGTATAGTTCATGATCCACTTTTCTAGGAAGAAAGCACCCCACCATGTCTTGGAATCCCATGGAGACAGAAGACATTGTTCTTATCTTTCTTTTATAGATGGAAAATAACATTTAGAACAGTTCCTTTAAGTCCTCTGGAAGAAACTTCCTGGTATCCAAAACATGATATAAGAAGTTGACTCAGGTAGTTCCATGATCAATTTGATAAGCTTACAACAAAGGTTCTCAAAGTATTGTCTGGTGTCCTCTGGAGGTCCCTAAAACCCTTTCACAGGGTCTTTGAGGTCAAAATAATTTTCATCATTAAATTTGTGTTTTTATTTCCAATATGATAAATACAGATAGATATGACCCATAAAAGTAAAAGCTCTCTGTGGTTCTCAATTTTAAGAGCATAAAGAGGTCCTGAGACAAGTTTGAGAACTGCTACTTTTATATAGTATACTGTAGTATACTGAGCCTTTGTGTTCTTCTGTAAAGGTATTGGCATACCAATTAAGCTATTCTCAACATCATGTAGATCAATTAGGAATGGCATGATTAATTCTGGCTGGATGGACTGAAGTTGGATGAGTGTTGTGCTGGCCTATAAAAAAGTAGCCATCAGCAGCAACTTGGCCTTTGCTCCTTTTGCCATCCTCTGCCCTCCCCACTCCCATTCCCATTTTTTTTTCTTTTTCTAGTAATAACCTGAGAAAGTTGCAGAAATAATAGTAAACCTGGGTCCTAGAGAGTGCAGAATCTCTACCTCCCAACAGCCTCTAATGACTCCCAAGGGTCAAAGACAAATATGAGTTGTATATCCTTTCATTTATGAGGCCCTGAGTCCTGAATTGAAAATTTCTGGACTTAGGCATGGCCAAGGAGAGGCAATGGTCAAACCTTTCATTGACAGATTGCTGATACAGGAGGGAAAACACATGATGCAAGTGGCAGAAATTTCTGAACCCTATCTTTCTGAAGCAATGCTGAGAATTCTTTAAATCCAGCAACCTGAATGGTGGAGGAGTAATTTTCTGGGCAGTACAATCCTAGAATCTATCCTTTTAGAAAGAGGAGATTTCCTGAACAGAATGACCTTTTTACACATGCATAGCTCAAGAAAGATAATATTGCCATTGTAGAGAAACAAAGTGCCTGGATTTTGCCAACTGTTATTGCTAAGTTATATAGAAAATGCACGTCTGATGGGAAAGGTTCCTCTATAGCAACTCCAAGTCCTTTCACAGCAGTCCAAAGACCGAAGGTGGTAAAGGTATGTGGACCTCTGGGAGTAAAGAGTAACACATTAGAATATTGGGAGGGTTCTTTCCTAGGCTCTCATCTCTTCTCCCTTTATACACTCTCTTGATAGCTTCATTTGCTCGTATGTGTTTAATTTTATATTATATACTGTATATGCTTCTGTGGATTTAATTATGTATGTATTTGTGTGCATATTAATTATCTAGGAGCAGATGAGGTTACTGAAAAGTATAGAAGGAGAAGAGATGAGGGCCTAGGAAAGAACCCTTTATATGTACACACACACATATACATACATACATATACATACACACAAATACAATTAAGCCCATAGTAGCAGAAGAGGCTACCAAGAGGATATATGTGTATATATTTATATATGTGTGCATATAGGTATGTGTTTATACCTATATCTATCTCTATAGATAGACACACACATATATATGTATATGTGTGTGTGTGTGTATGATTCCCAGATCTATATATCTAGCCACAGTCTTTCACTTGAGTTTTAATCTTGCATAACCAATTATCTATTGGATATTTCAAAGTGGATATCCTATAGACATCCTATATTCAACACATCCAAAACTAAATACATTATCTTTCCTCTAAAACCCTCTTTTTTTCCAAAATTCACTATTTTTATAGAAGGCAACCCCAACCTTCTACTTTCCCAAGTTTGTAACCTTGACATTATCTTCAACTCCTCACTCTCCCTCACCTCACATATCTAGTTGGTTCCTAAATCTTGGCATTTTTACCTCCACAACATTTCTCACATTTGATCCTTTATCTCCATTCATACAGCCAACATCTCAGTTCAGGTCTCCATCACCTCCTGGCTTGATTATTGCACCATCATTTGGTTTCTTTACCTCTAGTCTCACCACTGCAGTTTGTCCTACATAGTGTTGCCATAGTAATTTTCCTTAAGGGCATTCTGACCATGTACCTCCCTTACTCAGTAACCTCCAAGGGCTTCCTAGTGCCTTTAAAATAAAATATGATCTCCTCTTTTTAGCTTTAAAAATCCTTCTTCACAATCTGGTCCCTATTTTCCAGAATCCTTGGATGTTATCCCCCTTCTAAATCCATCCCTTTGTCCTTCATTTCACAACATTTCATCCCCATCTGGGTGCTTTTGCAGTGGCCTTTCCTCCACCTTATCCAGTCCCTCTCTTGTATATATACATATATACATTTTATATATATATATATATATACACACACATATATGTAGTCAGTAGGAAAAGTCTATTGGACCTGAGTGAGAGAAATGCACAGTACGGCCCCAGTCTTGGTGCATCCCTGGGGTGGTGGTGATGGCCCCTTAGTTTTCAACATTCACTTCCACAAGATTTTGAGTTCCAAACTTTCCAGAATCCTTGGATGTTATCTCCCCTCCAAATCCATCCCTGTGTCCTTCATACACAACATTTCATCTCCCATTTGGGTGCCTTTGCATTGGCCTTAACTCCACCTTATCCAGTCTCTCTCTTCCTTTAAGGTGCAGCTTAAGGCCCAGCTTCTGAAAGAAAGGTCTCATGAGTTACAAATATCATCTTTCCGTGTAGGAATGTAAACAGTTCAACTTTAATAAGTCCCTTATGATTTCTCTTTCCTGTTTACCTTTTCATGCTTCTTGGGTCTTGTATTTTAAAGTCAAATTTTCTATTCAGCTCTGGTCTTTTCATCAAGAATGTTTGAAAATCCTCTCTTTTGTTGAATGTCCATTTTTTTCCCCTGAAGGATTATACTCAGTTTTGCTGGATAGGAGATTCTGGTTTTAATCCTATCTCCTTTGACCTCCGGAATATTATATTCCAACCTCCCCCACCCACCCACCCCAATCCCTTAAACTGCTAAATCTTGTGTGATCCTGATTGTGTTTCCTAATACTTGAATTGTTTCTTTCTGGCTGCTTGCAATATTTCTCCTTGACCTGGGAACTCTAGAATCTGGCTTTAATATTCCTAGTTTTCCTTTTGGGATGTCTTTCAGGAGGTGATCAATGGATTCTTTCAATTTCTATTTTACCCTCTGGTTCTAGAATATCAGAGCAGTTTTCCTTGATAATTTCTTGAAAGATTATGTCTAAGCTCTTTTTTTGATCATGGCTTTCAGGTAGTTTAATAATTTTTAAATTATCTCTCCCTGATCTATTTTCCAGGTCAGTTGTTTTTCCAATGAGATATTTCACATTATCTTCTATTTTTTCATTCTTTTGGTTTTGTATTATAATGTCTTGATTTCTTATAGAGTCGTTAGCTTCCATTTGCTCCATTCTAATTTTTAAGGAGTTATTTTCTTCAGTGAGCTTTTAGACTTCCTTTTCCATTTGGCCAATTTTGCTTTTTAGGGCATTCTTCTCTTCATTGACTTTTTGGACCTCTTTTGCCATTTGGGTTCGGCTATTTTTTAAGGTGTTATTTTCTTCAGTATTCTTTTGGGTCTCCTTTAGCATCACTCTCAGTTTTTCCTCTACTTCTTTTACTTGCTTCTCAGAATCCTTTTTGAGCTCTTCCATGGCCTGGGACCGATTCCTATTTTTCTTGCAGGCTTTGAATGTGGGAACTTTGACTTTATTGTCTTCCTCTGGTTGTATGTTTTGATCTTCTTTGTCACCAAAGTAAGATTCTATAATCTGAGTGTCTCCCCCCCCCCACTGTTTGGTCATGTTCCCAGCTAATTACTTGACTTTTTAACTTTTTATTAAGGTAGGGCTCTGCCTCCAGGGTGGAGGGCATGTTGTCCCAAGCATCTGGGGTTTTGTGCAGCTGTTTTCAGAGATACTTCTAGGCACCTGTAAATTTTCAGTTCTTCCAAGGTGGTATGATCAAGGGTGAAGTGTTTACTCCTTTCCTGGCCTGTGGCTCTGGTTTGTGAGTGACCACAAGCACTCTTTTTTTTGTCTTGGAACTGTGAGGAGGATTTTCTCTCCACCTCCATAAGCTCCCCCTCACCATTGCTCCTCCTCACTCTAGCACCCTAGAATCGCCACCCAGGACTGTGACCCAGATCCAAGCACAGGCAAAACAAGAGAATCCTGCCTCAGCACCAGCAAAGAAATCCCTGCAATCCCTCTCTGATCAGTCACTCAATCTACCGATTTTCTGTGGGCTGAGAGCTACTGCAGCCCCAGGGATGTACCAGGGCTGGGGTCATACTGCTCTCTTCTCTCACCCAGGTCTAAAAGACCTTTCCTACTGACCTTCTAAGTTGTATTTGGCGTTTGTGTGTTGAGAAGTTTGAAAATTGTCACAGCTACCAGTGATTCAGTCCCCTAAGGCATGCTCCGGGTTCTCTGTCTTTTCCTCCTGGCCCACGCTGAACTGCACTCCTCTCCCAGCTTGGTGCAACAGACCTTTCCCATCAACCATCCAGGTTGTCTTGGGCTGCAAATTTGTTTGACTGTCTTTTTTGTGGGTTCTGCTGCTCTAGAATTTGTTTAGAGTAATTTTTTAAGAGTTATTTGGAGGGGTTTGGGGTGACCTCAAGCAAGTCACTGCTATTATTCCACCATATTGGCTCCACTTCTTTAAATTCATTTTTGCTCCAAAGGTTATCAAAACCTCAGGGTAGTGCTATGAATCTGGAGGACTATAAGGCACAAATTGATTCTCACCAGAAGGATACACACACACACACACACACACACACACACACACAAATATAAATATACAAATATATATACACATACACACAAATATAAATATAAATATAGACATACACATACACACACACATATATATATATATACACACATATATACATACACATACACATACATATATACTTACATACCAGAAGGAAATATAAATGTACTCAACTGATATCTAGAGGGACATCAATTATTATNCACACATATATACATACACATACACATACATATATACATACATACCAGAAGGAAATATAAATGTACTCAACTGATATCTAGAGGGACATCAATTATTAT
>NW_020955184.1:1546788-1562895 GCF_900497805.2 Vombatus ursinus
AATCTACTGTGAGTCCTTTTCTTTTTACATTTTCTTTGGGATAGAATAAAGATTGTCTTATATCTATTGTCACATTGAATGTTTGTACGGGATTTGGGGGCTCTTTTCAACACACTAGTCATGATTTATACACAGGTTTTATTTAAGTTATATTCTGACATTTTCCAGAGACAACTCTAGGTGGGGGCAATATGAGACAAAGAGTTCTACTTTGGGAACTGCCCCATGACTGAACCCTGTCCTTGTAAGCTCAGAGATTGGAGTACTGGGACATGAGTTATAAAGGTGAGAGGCAACTCTAATCATACTAATTATGCCATAAATCTTTAAGTTTAGCTTTACCTAAGTAACAGAAATATTGATTTAAATTCAGTGAAAGCTCATTAGTACTTATATGTTTTTCTTAAAACACTCTTAATAGATATATATAATATACACATACATATATGTATATATTTATAATATGAATGCCCAAACTAAATATTTATTGATTCTTACTTTATTTCAACTCAGATTTGAATGTTAATTTTTTCCCCTAAAATCAAAGCTCAAGTAATAGTGAATGGTATGTATAAAAGATGGGGTTCGTGAATAAAATTATTTGCTTTTTGGTTACTTGTTTCTTTTGGACCATAGAAATAATCATTTTAAGATGTAGGGTTTTAGAAATGCCCAGTCTAGTTTTTCTAATAGAGTTTCTGATTCATTTATATATAATGGCATTTATTGACATTTCTGAAACTTGTTCTTGTGTGCAGTAAATAAAACCACTGACTCAAACATAAAGATCAACACAAAAATATCATTGAATCCAGGGTGGTAGTGTTGAGATGCATAAGTGATAGGTAATCTAATACTTTGATTATCTCTCTTTAAAAGACTTCCTCATTTGTTATGTCAATGATAGAATGTGCACACATTGCATCCACTTGGATCTCATAGAAAAGTACAAAGCAGAATAAATGTAGGTAGCCCTACAGTTAGAAAGAAAACCTGAGAACTGAAAACATAAAAATTCATACGTTAAAAAATGTGTAATTAAAAGTTTGCCTTTATTTTTGATCTACAAAATCATGTCAGTTATGTGAAACAGTAAAACTGGTAGCGGCAGGGTTTACTTCTGCATTCTATTATTTTTTTATTCTTTATTTATTATTATTTTTATTCTCTGGTTCAGAATTAAGATGAGTTCTTCTTGTGTATTCATTCTCTTTATCATTGTATAATTTTCCATACGCTGTGCCATGGTTTAGATAAATCAAATTCTGTTCCCTCTTGAATCAAACTTTCCCCAGTCCTTGGATCTGTGACTTCTGTGAAGTGGGAGACCATGACTTATCTCACCAATGCTTAATACAATGCTTTGCACATACTAAGGGCTAAATAAAAGTCTGCTGAATTGGATTGATTCCTAAATATGACATTTTGGTAAAGCAAATCTAGAATTCACTGGACTAGAGCCTTATTCTATGCTATTCTAGGCAAGAATGAAATGATAGAGAAAACTTTATTTTTAGGGGCAGGGAGGTGGTGCAGTGGATAGAATGCTGGGCCAGGAATCAGTAAGACTCATTTTCCTGAGTTCAAATCTGCCTCCAAACACTTATTATAGCTTTGTGATCCTAGGCAAGTCACTTAACCCTGTTTGCCTCAGTTCCTCATCTATAAAATGAGCTGGAGAGGGAAATGGAAAATTACTTCAGGATCTTTGCCAAGAAAACCCCAAATGAGGTCATGAGGAGTCAGACATGACTGAACAATAACAACAACTACAAACTTATTCTTGACTGACTTTGATTTAATCCACTTCAGTGTTATAATTAGTTTAACCTTAGTAAAGTGATCCTTCTGTGGACTCCATTGTACAGTGGTTATCTATCAACCATGGACTACTAAGAAATGTGGTAATAGATCCTGCCCAAGTCGACTCTACAACCCTTGGGGCCCAGACAGGGGAGCTATAGGTAGTGGATAAATTCATAAATGGGCTGAAATCTCCTCCAGACAAAATAGACTATAATAAAGTTGTAGTGTGGTACAGTTAAAAAGAACACTAAATATGAAATCAAAAGATGTGGGTTCAAATCTTGTCTCTAATATTGCTTACTTGTGTTACCTCCTTGGGCTTTTGTTTTCTCATTTTTAAATGGAGGGTTTAGACTGGGTAGCCTCTAAGATCTTTTATAGCTCAGAATCTATCCTATGAACCTTTCTGAGCCTTAGTTTCCTTATAAATAAAAATGAGAAGTTGGGAATAGATGGACTGTGAGGTTTGTTCCAGCTCTAAAATTGTGATCTGTGTCCCCATGTAGCGCTTTCTGCGTCAGCTGCTTTTCAGCACACCTTGGGGCAGAGGCTCAAATTTTAAATTCGCACTTCTGTGAATAAATGTTTTAAAAGGCAAAGAAGTAAATAAATGTGGTTACTTGAAACCTCAAAATTTAATGGCAGACTGAAAGTCTGAAGTATATATATATATTTTTTGGTACAAATGTGATCTCAACAGGGGGAAGGAACTCTTAGCAAGGAAACTTCCTCCACTCACGTAAATCAGCAATTTGTCTGAAGCTTCCTATCTTTGTTGAATATGAAACCACCTTATGGGCTGAGGAAACTTGCCCATGGCCACACAGTGAGTAAGTATTAGAGGTAAGACTTTGATAAAGGTCTTCTTGGCTCCAAGCCCTGCCTTCTATGCACTCCATTTAGCTTCCTTTCCTGTAGTGCATAGGAAGAGTGCTTTTTGTCCACATAGATAATACTTTATGGGTAACCATTAGATTTCATCAGAAGTCTTTGTTGTGGGGAGAACTAGGCTGGTGTAACAAGGTTTGGCAATGCACATCAGGAGAGACTGTGCTTTGTGGTTTCCAAAATTCTTCCTGTCCTTACTCAAAAGTAAAACCAGAATATTTAGCTATATAGCTGTCGTAAATTTATTCTAAGTGATTAATTAGGCTTGTCACTTCAACCATAGTGAAGCTTGCAATAGAAAAGTTAGTGGAAATTAATTCAAATGCACCCTGTTAGCAACAACAGTGCAATTGTGTAGAAGATGGAATTTGCTACAACCATTATCCACTAGGTGCCAGCACAGCTTTTTGTAGTTTTCTGTAGGTGAGTTTTCTGCTCTAATAAAAGCAGATCTTTTATTTGGTCTATCAATATGCAGAGTTATGTTTTTATTTACATCATAAATGGTTGGGGCTTGTTTTTGTCAATTCTGAAGAGCTATAGGGAAAGATTTAGTACTAGAATAAGAGCTTTATATACCCTAACAAAGTAATAAGATAAAATCTTGGTGCAGCAAATGGAGACAATATTTGTATAATACAGGAGGTTTGGGTTTTTTTTTTTTTGTCACAACCCTTATTTGCAGAATCATAGAATGTTAGAGCTGGAAGGAACCTTAGAATCATCTTTTTTAATCTTCCTCATTTTATAGATAAAGAAACTGTAACCCGGAGATATGAAGTGATTTGCCCAAGAAAACATCTAGTGAGTGGCACAACTAATATTAGAACTCAGATCTCTTGACTACCAAAGTCAGGACCACAGTTTCCTTTATATTCAGATTAATTGTTATTAGTGGTAGTGAACGCAACTGAAGACAATTCACTTGTCTACATTAAAGAAAATAGTAGAGGGAGCCTCAGTTGTTGGTTACCTTTGGAAAGTGATGAGAATAACTAATTGTCACTAGACAAATTTACCAATATAATACTTTCAGTAAGCTTTGTTTGTACACTGTTAGCAATGAACTATTACTTTTTTTTAATTGTTTCCATTCTTTACCTCATTTAAAACCTCAGTTTAACAATAATTTGGAATAATGTCCCAAACTTATTGAATGAAATATGTGAAAATACTGCCATGTGAAAGTTTCAATGAGTAAAAGTTTCATTGAAACTTTTATTTGCAACTTTTGTACAACATTCTACATGTGTGACAATAACAACTTTTCCACTAGTTTGATTACCTCTCAGGTGATATTATAACTTTTCCCCAATAACATTCATTTTGATTTTATTAAACTTTTGAAATATATGCTTTTGTTTTTGCCAGAACTAATAATTGATATATTGGTAGAGCATAGAAAAACCGTGCATTAAATTATTTTAAGAGGGGAGAGTAGAAAGATGAAACAAATTGTATATTTTAAACTCCTCTCATGAAGGGATACATCAAAAATAAACAAATTCTCTAAGGAAAGTCAGAGTGCCTTATGTACAGCTAATGATGTTAATAAGATGCTAGTTAAACTTTGAAATTAGCATTTATTTAAATAGAATAAAGTGATTACATATTACATTTCATATTGATTATAAAAATAAAGTTTGGTGATACTGCTTTGATAATGTAATGGAAAACTTCTATAAACATCAGTGACAGAGAATATAATGTTTGAAAACAAATTATAAGTAACATAATTTCATGTCTGTGTATAGGTACAGTTTTGGGATTTCTAATTTAATTCGCTTGTATTAAAATGATCATGAAAATCTTTCTTTTTGCATCTATCAAAATATGATAAAATAGGAAAATTGATTTTGCTTAAGAATTCAGCATTAGGATGCCTTTTAAATCTAGAATTTTGTTGGATATTCATTTATTTTACATTTGAGTAAACTACTGGTTATTCATATTTCAGGTAACTGAATATATATATATATTAAATTATATTATATATACACATATAAGATTAAGTATTATTCCCTGCTCTCCTATTATTTGACTTACTATTGTTTCTTTTTAATTTGAATAAGTGTTTCTTTGTCAAAAATAAATTAAAGTGCTGCTTAATATGAAACAGATTTTAAAGTTTAATCTCAGAATCAAAATCAAATGACCAGTTCAATAATTCTGTATTTAATTCCTTAACAGTACTTTCCTTGGGTTTCTTACATAAGTATAAACCTTGTATTGGAATTCCAAATTTTGTACTTTGTCCTTTTGTAGTATCATACAATAATAGTGGGTCATTCAACTTCAAAGATGGTCATCAGTAAGTTTGTAATTCTTTGTTGCTCTGGAGTTCAATAAAAGATCACAATGCTGAATTCAATCCAGACTACAGAATGATTAAATTCATTGTTTTTGATGTATTTTATGGTAAAAAAAAAGAAAGATGTAGTCAAGTTTCTTGCAACTTTGATATTTGTTTTTTAAAGAAAACAAAATGATTAACTAGATATGGCCAATTAAAATAATGTGCACTGAATGTCCTGGCAGTACATAATTATCCCCCCCACCCCATATTTGATTTAAACATCTGTAAAGAGACACTATTTATGTCTTTATTGTTAAAATTCTGTCATTTGTATCATAAATTCTATTTTTAAGAGTTTTACTTTATAACTTAACCATAAAAAAACCCAACCTAGAAGTCTAACACTGAGTGCTAAGTTTTAGTGTGGAAATGAATTTAAGTCTGTGAGTGAATTATTTTTTTTTATTCCCTTCTTTAAAATTTGAAATAAAACAAGTAGAAATAGACATCAGTGCTTTGAGGTATTTTTTTTTGTTGTTTTCCAAATTAAAACAAGAGGTGTTTTATAAAATGAAATGTTTTAATGCTTATATTCAAAGTCATTACTGGTAGCAATTTTCTTAACCATAAACATTTAGATAAACAGCTAATGGGACTTTTTAAAATATAATATTTTATAGCATAGATTTTTAAAATTCTAGAATCAGATTCCTTTTCTATTCAATGCTTTAAGACTTTGTTAAGTTTTATAAGCTTAATAGAGCTTCACTGAACTATAGAGTGCTTATGTTAGCATAAACCCCTACAATCTACTCTGTGGAAGAGTGAAGCCTAAACATGAAGTAAAAAGTGGGGGAAAAAGGCAGCATAAAGCTCAGTGTTCACATTTCATTCTATTAAGGACCAAAATTTGTCTTCTGGCAACATATTTTAGAGTTACTAGTTAAATTTTGATAATTACATTAAATTTAACAAATTATCATTGTTTTAATATCTACCTTATTTACTTATTTGAAGTTAGGTGAAAAAACACAAGCATGAATATATACATATATATGTATATCCATTTATAAATGTATACTTAAACACGTAGGTATGAATATCTCTATGCTCACATACACATACCTCAAAAGAAACAACTGGGTTTTTTTTAATATACAATTGTTATGAGAAATAAAAATTTGTTTTCCTATATATTAGAAAAGGAAGATTGTTGGAGATGGCATGAGGAAAAAGAGAAATTGAGGTTAGTGAGATATGACAAGAACCTTCTAGGTATTCTGCAGATAGTATGTCAGAAAGATTTAGTCAGACAAGAAGAAGATTATGGGTAAGAGAAAAAAGGACTTAAATCATGTTTATTTTGACAGAGCCATTTTCCAAAAAATGCTGTCTTAACAAGCAGTGCACATGAATTTTCCCCATTCAATCATTTTGCAGTCAAATCCATCAAAGAAGGAAAAAAAAAGGAAATATGTATGTTAGGTAACTATCTTTCATTTCTCTCTTCCCTATTCCAAAATTATTATCTAGGAGAAGGGTTCAGGGTGTGTGTGTGGGGGAACAGAAAAGAACATTCTCTCTGTGGACTTATGAAAATTTTATTAAAAAATTTGGCTACTGAAAAACTAGCACATATTAGGCTAGGAAGCAAAGTTATAGAAGGGCTTCTCACTTTTAAGTGACCCTTACATATAGATTTCAAATTTATTTAACATTTGTTAGGGGGCAATTTCTTTGCTTCAAGCCACCTCAGTCATTTAAAATACAATTTGTTTACAAAAAATATAAACACATCTACTGCTAACCTTGTGGTTCAGCATTAACATTCATTTCCATTTCACTGATACAATTATTTATTCAAATGGATTTATACTATATTTTATTTAGACCATGTAAATGTACATACCACAGTGAATCTTTTCTCATCAGATTCATTTCTGAACAGTATATTTCTGAGGAAACAGAATGTTTTGTAGTTGATTGAATTTGGGACATTAAGATGGCTAAAACAACCAGATGTGGTCTTAGTGATCAAATCAGATTGGCTGTGCAGTGATCCAATTGATTGTTTGGCAATAGTCTACTATTACAATTAAAAAAAATCAATCATCCAGAAACAAGTTGATTTGATCACGCACATACACATAACCTCATTTAAAGGATAACATGAAAAGCCTAATGATGCAATTATTTCTATTCAATTGATATATAAAGTATACTAATTTCAGGCAGTATTTTGCCACAAGATGCAAACAAAAGTAGCATTTGCCTTATTAAGAGATATGCCGTGCTGCTAAGAATAAATGACATGCAACTAGCCTCAGTTCAACGCAATCCCTACACAACCTTGTCAGAGATCTTGGTGCAGACCTCCTTATGTTTTGGGGGTTGATTTGTTACCAAATATAAAGTGTTGATTGAGTTGAATAAAGAGTTGACTGGAGAAATTTCATCTAAGAAAAGTGAATTAAGGATGATTTAAAACAAGAGAACTGAGATCTAACATGCTGTATTTTTAAGTGGGGGGTGGGGGAGAAGCCTAGAAAACTCTGAAATAGTCCCAAGACAAACAATAAACACAGTAAAGTTAAGAACTACATGGTTCAAATTTTACTGAGTACATCAAGTACAACAAAAAAGACCTATCGAAAACTGAGAACCATATTGCTTTCTCAATTTTTAAAAATCTTTCCTTATATCATGAATCAGTCTAATCACATTTTGATTAAAAATCAGTGTGCTACACATAATTGTAAAATGAAAATGAATTCTGCTTGTTTTCTTTAACCCCAAAGTAGCAATTCTTCCATATAAAAATGCTTTGTTTTTCATCCATATTTAAGGGAAATGGTGAATGGATAAGATGAATGCCCCTAATTTTATCTTCTCTAAATGTTTCATAGTAATGAAACCTTACCTAGGGGGAAGGAAGTTCTATATGCTTTTGCCCAATGAGTCTGCTTCATTTACTTGTCATTGTGTTTTGCTTATCAATGAACATTTTCATTCTGTTCACATCTAATTTAAAGAGATTTCATTAATGATGTTCATTAGAGGGCAAAGAATTATCTGATCAGAGAAGACCTAATCTCTTTTATTTGTTTAAGGAGAGTAAAGTAAAAATAAGTTTAAAAAAATCTAAGGACTTTTTATTTATCTAATACCAGAATTTTAAAGTTAAATGGAACCTTAGTCATAATCTGCTTTATTTATGTAGTGATGCTTCCCTCTTTACAAAAAGGTCATGACTGACCCCTTTCAAGAAATAATCTAAACAATTTTCTTAGCTCATAAGCTATTAAAATATAATAATTTATTGACATCTTATAATACCCCAAAATTATAAGCATGTAAAAAATAATGTAGCACATTTAGCACAAAATCTTTTACAATTTCAAACATAGTGTAGTGGATAGAGAGCTGACTTTCAAATCAGAAGACCTGGGTTCAAATTTCACATCAGACAAATAGTCATTTCATATCTCAAGGTGCTGATCTATGTTGGTGGAGAAATTCCAAGAGTTTACTATGCTGATGAAATCACAGGTCTGTTTTAAAAAAAACAATACTATTATAGATGGGTTTGATTTTTGGCACAAAGTTTTACAAATGTGGTGAAATGTAAGTTTTTTTTCCTCACAATTCTTTTTCAACCACTGAGATTGATGTTTTGTTTTTATAAGAGCTGCAGCAGAAAATCCCATTTCACACAAAGAAGATATTATAAATGCTAGTAAATTTTGTATTGCTTTTATGGTAAATCAGAGAACTCTTTATTTACCTGTAGCCAAAACATAATAAGATCTTCAGGCTCACACACTTGTTTCAACATACTATCACAAGATAAGTCTCTTAACTGTGTTTATTCAGATGGAATAAAACTAAATGTAGCATTTTTGTCTATGACAAATGGGCATTCATGTTTAGAAATATCCATTCTTATTTAGAAATATTGAGGTCTTTAAAATAAAGTGAGAATAGTTTTTATAGACTGATCAAGTGATTAATAAGATCTTCACTCCTCTATTTCATTTGTAAGTTAAATTTTTTTTGAATTGGGAAACATCAGAAATATTATTTTGTAGATTTTTAAATCATTTTTTCTTCCAATTTAAAGCTTAGTTCTACTGTATCATATGCCCTTCACCATCATGACTTTTGGGTCTTGACTTTGTAGCCACATTAGTTGCTTAACTACAATTTTTTGTTTGTTATTCAAGGCTTTCAATCGACTAGCTCCTGAAAGATTAGAGACACATTCATATGAAGCAAATATCTAGCAAAGTGATCTTGTCATGTTACCTTCTCTTGGTCTACAGAACTTAGTATAACTCTTTGTCCAGGTTGTGTTTTCTAGTTCTAGTTAGTATAGATCCAAATAATCTATTGTAAATGAACCTTAAGCAGCGTAAATGTAAATAAATGCAACAAGGATAAAAAAAAAGGACTTTACTTTGACCTCTCATGAATGAGCATTTACTTACTTCATTTACAACAACAAAAAATCAGCATTTATCATTTGCTCTGAGATACAAAAAATAGAAACATTTTCTTTATAGGATATGAGAAAAATAAAATACATACATTCATTTTGATAATAGATGTAAACTCAAGTGGACCTCAGAGTACGTTTAATCTAATTCCTTCATTTTAGAGATGGAGAAACTTGGGACTAAACAGATTGACTCACACAAGTCAAAAATGGCAGAACTCGGTTTGAACCCCCATCCTCTGACTTTAAAGTCAACACTGTTCATTTCTTCACAACACCTGCTTGTCTTGAACATTAGGGCTTCATTTATGAAATCCTGAAGTTATCTGTCTATGCATTTCCAAACTCTAATGCATTATTTGTGAAAGTAGAATTTTGCTTTCAGTAATTTTTGATATTCCTGTATGAGAAATTCCAAAGACATGAAAGAAAACATAACAAATTCATATTATTTCCACTTCTTCCAGTGACTATTCTGTGACTTAGTTTTCATTAGCAGTTGTATCACAAATCAGTTCCTAAATTTAGAAAAGTTATTGGGAATTATGAAAGCTAAGAAAGAGAAGGTAGTCATTATTTAAAGGGTTAAAATACATACATTAAAAAAACACCAACAAAACAAAACTATAATAGAAAGTTAAATATTGATGCAAATTCTGGCTAGCATGTATGAAGAAAGGAAGATGGGGGAGGGAAAAGGTTGAAAAGCATTCCAATCTGTTTAGTGCTTAACAAGTCCTAATGAGATAGTAATTCATCAAGTCAAGTCTATTCATACACTCAGGATGTATAACACAGGTAAATGAGGAATTATTTGTAGATGGATCATGGAGGGTGTGGACTGTCTGTGATTCAACCTGGAATAAGGCAAAATGCAGATTAATTTAGCTGGGATTAGAGTCATACTAGCATTCTAGCACTTGCTCCCAATGGTGAAAGGCCTTTTATTTCATGTGATACATGACCTGTGATATGAGGAGGAAAAACACTTAGAAACAGATTCTGTGGGCACACTGATAGATAAAACCTCATTACTGGTAGCTGAAGAAAACTTAAATTGTGCCTCCTTGGAAAAATCTTGTATCTAACTTGGGAATAAGTTGTCTTTATTGAATAAATATAATACTGAATAAACTAATTCACCTTGCAACTGGTGGAAGGTGGGATCAAAGAAACAGGATTTTGCTTTTTAAAATGTTTAGCATATGTCAGGATTGCCTGTTAGAGAAAACAATCTCTTAATATAATGTAACTTTTAATGAATAATCAACCTTTCAAAGCAACCTGACTTGAAAACTAGAGTGGAAGAGACAAACCTATGACCAAGTAAGAAATCAAAGTGCAGATTATTTTGGAGATGTAAAGAAATACTTCACTTCTCTGCTAGCATCTCAAAATGCCTTTAGTATGTGTGGGAGGACTTCATTCAAACAGGTTGTATAGAATTTTACAGATTAAGAACAATATTCTTAGAACATGACAAGTTACCAGTTGGATGTAAGTTGACAGTAAAGGAAATTTAGAAGCAGACTCAATAGTTAGCAAGGCATTGAAAAATATTATAAGGAATAATACAGATAAATTTCATTAATCCATTTGGTTAAAAATAATTACCCAGAGTCTAGATAATTTAGGGAACTCTCCTATGACATTTATTGTACCTGAAAAAAATAGTTTAGTCTTCAGTGCAAAATATGGAGAGAATAGCCCCAACACACAAAACAAGTTTCAATTTCACACTTTCCAAATGAGAAAGTTAACTGTCACTATTCTCTGGATGCACAGGGAACTCACATGCTAACATAAGGGTCAAAAGAGACATGTACAGAAAATGAAAGCAAGATTAGATAACTAAAAATGAATGCAAAAGCTTTAGCATGATCCTGTGAGTACAGTGTGTTGAATGCTAAAGCTCAAAATGAGCTGAAGCCAGTGAAGAATCTAAGGACAAAAAAAAGGATTTTTTTTTTTTAAGCTGGAAGGGTGTGCCTCAAAGCCCCTTTCAGGCTTTGGCTAGTGACATCTGCATATGTAAAGTCTAGGAATGTGGCAAAACTGGTAGAAGAGTCAATGACCATGTCTTCAGGGCTTAGTTTTGTTTCTTAGTTTGTTTTACCTTTTTTCTTTTCCTTTTTTTTTTATTCAGTTATCTATATGGAAGAATAGAAGAGCTTTTGGTTTGGAAAATTATGGAACCTTGATTTTTAGAGCAATTTGATAGTTATTGGGCAAATGAGGCTTTGCTGATATGCAGTTTAACCTTCAGAGATTGAAATGGGAGATTTTTGGAATCCTGTTATACAGTAATTACTAGCCTGGTAATCTAGGTTCAGAATTGGGAAGCAATAAAACACATACAAATGGATAACAAAAGGAGTTTTACTTGGTGATAGCATTGGAAAGATACTTAACAATGATATAGCACTTAGCTTGAGTCTTCAAAGCCCAAGTTATCTCCATATAAAATGTGGTTAACTGGACACACTATAGTGACTCCTTTGGCCATGCACCAAGTATGAAGATCCTAATTCCATATGCGTGGGGCCATATGTATATTTTTAGATAACCAGCAAACTGTAACAACCACTTGAACCTCATTCACCTGAGTCAATCTAATTTATAATGACAGCTTTTAATATCTTTTAAGGAAATACTGTATTAATTTGAGTGGGGTAGGGGCTTAGGTAAACTAGCCCAGTCCCCATGTTGGGGGACTGGTAGATAATATTGCTTCTCTCATACTTTACTTCTTAGAGGAAAGATCCTAAAGGCCTTCAAGAGGACCTTTTATCACTTATATAATTTTAGGGTTGCTAATGGACAACCCTGATCTTGAGGATGTGAGAAAGGTGGCATAAACAAGACTGAAGGAGAAAAAGAAAAACAAAAATAGCAAGATAAAAAACAAGCCAAGAGACAATAAGCAATGATAAAAAGATAGTGGGTCTTTGAAGGAATGTCCAAATACAGAAGAAGAAGACCAGAAATCCCAGGCCTCATTGCTTACTTACCCCTCCCCCTATAGAAAGATCAAGTCCCTGATAAACTTTTGTATTTCACAGTGGATCTGTTGTTTTAAAGAGTTGTCCATGAGCAGGAGCAGCATCAGGCCCATCAGAGGTATAGGGAACATGATAACACTTCCTGTATAGTCATGAGTCAAGAAGAATTGCCCAGTGTCACTATTCACTTAGTGTTCTTTGGCCCGTGAGCCAAGACCTTACCCTCCCTGGGAGCCACATGGGGAGAGGAGTATAGCAATTTTGCTCTGTTAAAAGCTTCTGAAGGACTGCTCCCCCTTGTCTGTGGAGGGTCAGTAGTTATTCTTTCTTGTTACCAGAAGTCAAACAACCTGCCAACAAATGCTATCCTTGGTCTTCCATACATTTTTTTTCTTGGTAATATCCCTGTGACCTAATATGTGGTCAGTTTTTGTAAAAGTTCTAGGGTAGTGTTAAGAAATATGTATCGGCATTATTCATAAGATGACATAAGTCTTTTAGTTTAGGCTTCTCCAACAATTTATCCTATTCTATATTTATCTTTTGTTTGTCTTTCTGTTAGGTTTGTCCAAAGCTGGAAGATGAACTTTAAATTCTTCCACTATTATTGTGTTACTATCTATGTCTTCTTGTAGTTCAGTTAATTCTTACTTTATTAATTTATGTGATAAGGCATTTGGAGCCTATGTTTCACAATGATATGCATTTGTTTTCTATAGTTCCTTTCAGCATAATATATATATTTTGCTTATATCTATTCATATAGTGAAATGTTGTTTTTGCTTTGTCTGATAGTATGATTGTAACTCTGCTTTTTTTATGAGTCACCTGATGCATAGTAAATTGTTTTCTAGATCCTCATTTTTATTCTGTATATGTATGTGCTTTTTAGGTGCATTTCTTATATAAGCAACAGATTGTGAGGTTATAACTTCTTATCCAATCTGTCACTCTTTTTCATTTCATTGGATTGTTTCATTCATTAACATTTAAAGTTATGAAAATTAGTTTATATTTTTATTCATTTGATTCTAGTATTTTTCTGAATTATGAATGTTTTTAATTCCTTTTCCTCTATAAAGAAAATACTTTGTCCCTTCAGTTATGTTTGCTTAATCTCCTTTAAGGCAGCCCTATCTTCACAAGCTCTTTTCCTCTAACTGTCAAGTCTCCCTCTCTATTTTGTTTCCAATTTTGGAGTTTTGCTTAAATGATTAATTTCTCTTTTTTCTTCCTTTTATTTACTTACTTTGCTATTTTCTCTATTAAATAGTTAGTTAAAATCCGTTTCCTCTCTTTTCCTTCAACTTTTTTTTAATTTGTTAGGTTTTTTTTTCATTTTTGGTGACTTTTAAAAAAAGATTTCTTTATGTAATTCTCTTTATTACTTCTCCCTTTCTATCTATTCAAAACTTTTATTCTTTGATTTCATAGACCTTATATTTATTTGCTCCTTACTTAGTATCTGTGGTCTTCAAAGAATGAAAATTTCTAAAGTATCAGTTTTGAATTACCCTTTCTAAATAATTTTTATATTTCCTTGTAGATCTTTACCCCCTCTCCCTTTTCTATTGTGCTTTGCTTTTAGAATCATCAATTCCTATAGGAGATAAAGAGGACAGAATATTTTTCCATGGTAGAATGATCCCAGACAGAGATAATCTAAGAATCATTTGGCTATTTAAAAATCATGAGTTAAAAAATTTGAGTGTCATAGTTCTGTCCAGTTCTGTCCAGAACTCTTCAAACCAGAAGATAAAATGAAAATACAAAGAATCCACCAGTCAACTCTGGGAAGAATTACCAAAATGAAAACTCCCAGGGATATCATAGCCCATATCTAGACTTTTAGGTAAAGGACAAAATTTTGCAAGTAACCAAAAAGAAATCTTCTAAGTACAAAGAAGCCACAAGAAGGATCACACATAACTTGGCAATTACCAATAAAAAATAAAGGAGTGTTTGTAATACAATATTTTAGGCAAAAGATAAAGGTTTACAACTAAGGCTACCCTGTCCAGCAAAAGTAGGTTTAATCCTTTCGGGAAAAAAATAGATCTTTTATGGAAGTGGTTTTCGAAGGATTCTTGATCAAGAGACAAGAACCCTGTAGATATTTTATGATGGAAATGCAGGTATTAAGAAAAAATATAGAAAGGTACACATATTTGTTTAATTAGAAGGTAATATGTGACAATTACTTACATGTTAATTGAGGAGTAAGGAACAAAAGCATCTCAGAAACCTAATATTTTAAAGTACCATAGGGAAAGGTAAAAACGGAAGGCCTGTGGATGTTTTTGTTTTGGTGCTATTAAGATAAGATACAAATGGCAGGAACAGGGACTAAACTGGAGATGAAATTAAGAAGAAGGGAAGGTAAATACTATTACAGAATAGAGGTAGAGAAGATTGAGTGTATAATCATGCAGAAAGGCATGGGAAGAATAGGCATTGCATGAATCTCACATTCAAGGAAGATTGAACACAATTACATACACCCACACACAGTAGGCTCAATAAATCAATGATCCCAGTTGCTAGGGAAAAAACTCTATTTAGCAAAAAACTTCTTACAGAAATTATGTTTGGATCAATATTTCACACCATAGAGAAATATAAACTCCAAATTGATATATGAACTATATAGTTCATAAAAGTTCACATCATAAGTAATATAAAAGAATTCACCTTTCAGATCTATGGATAGGGAGAGTTCATGAGTAAACAAGCAAGAGAGAGGTTCACACAATATGCAATGGACAATTCTGATTGTAAAAAAAAAATTCCTGTGCAGAGAAATTAACGCAGTAAAAATTAGTAATAGATAAATGGGGAAAAAATCTTTGTACCAAGTTTCTCTGATAAAGGTCTCATATCCAGGATACATATGGAAATGATTCAATTTTATAGAATTAAGACTGAGACGTTTCAATGAAATTTTGGTGCATCCTGCAACCATGTCTTGAGGTTATCCTTTACCACCTCTATGAGGGGAGTTCTTGTTATGGGCCAGTGCATTAGAGCAATATCCTAACCCCCAGCCTCCATTACAGTTAAGCTAGTTTCTACTTAAAAGATATTTTAACTATTCTTGAGACTGAATAGGTTCACAGAGATGGGAAAGGATGATGGAGTAAAGGAGCATAGCTACACTTATAGCTCCCAGAACTACAACAATGATCAAAGAGCAACAGACAAAATAGTGACCTGAAAATCTAAAAATAAATCAGAGCAGGTCATTCTTTCTACAAAAAATCATAGATTTAGCCTACAAGTGAGTATCCAGGGTAAGGACTAGAGAGTATGGGTCAGCCTATTGCTTTGACACTTAGGTCTGCAACTGATTAACAAGGTCATGGACTATGGACTATGGATAAAACTGTACCTATAGATCTGATGCTCTGAACCTGTGGAACCTCCCAGCTATAGGACAGCGGATGGGCAATATCCCAGACACAGCTGTGGGTGGAGAGGTAAAAATCTCAGACCACATCTGCAGTGGCAAGACTGTGCCTTACATCAGACTAGACTTCTTAGGGCCTGCAGAAAGTTTCCAGCTCCCCAGAAACTCTTGCCCTTGCCCTAAGTTACAGTTGAGATCCATGAAGAATATATTA
>NW_020955184.1:1562928-1774154 GCF_900497805.2 Vombatus ursinus
CTCAAAAAGAAGAAAATGCAGCAGGAGCCTAAAAAATGCAATCAGAACCATGCAAGGCCCTGGCATTTTCTCCACATGTGTATAGAGTTTGATTTTAACACCAAATCACAAATCAGGAAGTAAGGTAAAGACCCATGATAAAGATCCAATTTGGACTAGAGGATTCACAAGACACAAATCTAGAAGAAAAGAAAAATTCAAAGACAGTTAGCAACAACTACAAGCCCCAAAGAAAAACAGCTTGATTACACAAAAAGAAGCAAGAAGCTTTAAAAAATTTGTAATCATAAATGAAATTAAAAAAAAACCAGAAAATAAATGAAAATTCCAGAGGAAAGGCTTGAAAGAAGAATTGAAAGCTTATTATAAGAGATTAAAAATCCTTCTCAATAAAAGACTTCCTGAAAATTTGAATGGAAAAACAGAAGTTCATTTCTCCATGAGAAAAAACAAGATATATTAAAACAAAGTTAACAGATTGCAAAAGAGAAGAAAATATAAGGTGTTACATATAAAAAGCAACTGACCTGGAAAACAGGTTAAGAAGAGAAAATTTAAGGATCAATGATAACTCTCAAGTGAGCCTAAGTATCATTTTTCAAGAAATCATGAATAAAATTGACCCAGACACATTGGAAACAGAGGACATAGTAAAATAGAAAGAACCACCCCCCCCATCCAGTCTCCTCTGGGCAAAAAATGAAAATTCCTAGTAATTTCATAGTCAAAATTGAGAGCTTCCAGGTCAAAGGTAAACTACTGCAAGGTCAAAGATAAACTACTGCAAGCAGACAAAAAGAAAGAGTTCAAGTACTGAAGGCCACAATCTAGATTGCAGAAAAACTTGATAGGTGCCACACCCAAGAATTGGAGAGTTTGGAATCCAGTATTCCAAATGGCAAAAGCTGAAGGATTACAACCAAGAATATTGTATCCGGCAAAACTGATTAGAATTACATTGTGGGGAAATATGGATCTGTAGAGAAACTTAATAGAGAACTTAGATAGTTTTTAGAACAATAGAGAACTTCCAATTATTTCTGATGAAAAAGTCAGAACTAAGGAGAAACTTTGAGGCACAATCACAGGTGTCAAGGAATAAAAAAAAAGGAAAGACAGTTGATCATTTGGAAGAGGGTACATGATGACACATCATTTACATTGGAAAAAGAATACATTGTTAACAATGGGGGAGGAAAATATATTTACTATAACACAGAGTCAGCTGATAGAAGTAGAAGTCTATATGAAAAAGGAAGAAGTGGGAGAGAAAGCAGGCATTACTGAATATGACTTTCATCTGAATTGGTCAAAGGAGGCTAAAAGTAGAAAGAGAAGGGAATAATAATTTATTAAGTACCTACTATATTCTAGGAACTGTGTTATGTGCTGGGTGACTGGAAAGATGGTGGTACCCTTGTCAGTAATAAGGAAGTTGAGAATAGGTGAGAGTTTTAAAGGAATGATAACAAGCTAGGTTTTAGATGTGTTGAGTTCAAGGTGTCTATGGGACATCTGGTTCAATAAGAAGTTGGAACTGTGAAACTGGAGATCCAGAGAGAGATTAGGGCTGGATAAATAGATCTAACAACCATCTGTATAGAGTTGATAATTACATAGTAGAAGAGGACACAGATTAGAACTTTGAGGGACAATTATCAGGCATGATATTTCAAAGGACACTGAGAAGTAGCCAGATTTTTTTCCTTCACTTTAAAGAGGACCAATAGCATCAAACGGTGATGTCTTGACTTGTGCATGAATTTACTTAAGTGAGGCAGAGTTGTGCAAAGTCATCAGCTCCACTGTTTCTTCCAGAGGCATTGAAATCTAGTAGCAAGGCAAAAGTCAAGATGATTGGCAATGGCCTTGGATACAGTGTATGATGTTGGTATCTTCCATGTCTGACCAAGTTCTGCACTTCAGCTGCCTTTATGGTCATTGGAACAAATTGTTCTCCTCTGCCCATTCCTCCAGGGAAAGTCTTCACATGCTTGGAGTAGACATTCTCCTAACTCACCAGTGGGTTTGAGGCCTGTTGAGACAGTTTTTACTGGGGTGTGGCCACTGTGCATGCCACAGCTTCTTGGAACTACAGAAGAGAGTTGAATGAAAGGTAGACATCAAAGGTCAATGAGCAGCCCTGAAAAGGTCTTGGTAAGCTTTCACACCAGAGATTTAGTCCTCCCTGAACATCTCATATACCCCAGATAGGTCAGACAAGAACTAGAAGAGATCAATATCACAAAAAACTAGAAAGAAGAGACTCTCAAAGAAAAGAAGGTGATTGATAGTGTCGAAAACTAGAGGCTCAGAAGGAAACTGTGAAATCTCTATGATCTGATTCAGAGTGAAGTGGGCAGAACTAGAACAATTTACATAATGATAACAATACTATAGAGAAAAAACAATTATGAAAGACTGTTGAGCTGATTAATATTATCATAAACTATATAGCTAGAGAATCGAAGATAATGCATGCTATTAATCTCCTGCCAGAGAAATAATGGACTTAAAATCTGGAATGAGGCTTATACCTTATTAGTCATGGCCAATGTGAGAATTTGTTGGTCTATAGTTTCCTTTCTCTGTTTTGAATCTCTCTGATTTAGGTATCCAAACCATATTTGTGTCTTAGAACGAATCTGGTGGGATGCCTCCTTTGCCTATTTTTTTTTTCAAACAATTATATAGTATTAGAATTCATTGTTCTTTCAATGTTTGGTAAAATTTGCTTGCCAATCTATCTAGTCTTGGATTGTTTTGTTTTGGTATTTTTTTTCTTTAGGGGTCTCATTTATGGTTTGTTCAATTTCTTTTTCTAAAATACGGTTATTTAAATCTTCTATTTCCTCTTCTGTTAATCTAAGCAATTTATATTTTTACAAATATCCATCCATTTAATTTAGATTTTCAGTTTTATTGGCAGAAAGTTGGGCCAGAAAGCCCCTATTAAAAAAATGTTTAATGGGGTGGGGAAGGGACAGTGTAAGGGAGAAATAATGAATGTGTAATGAAAAGGAAATAAGAAAAAAACTATTATGAATTATCTCCAACATAAGAACAAACAGAAGTCTGGTCACATTAAACAGTGTTGAAATTTCAGATGAATTATTGGAAGTCATACCATGAACCAGTAGTAATCTGAAATTAAAATAATACCTTTATGATTAATTTTTTAAAGGTCAGTAGTTTGGTATAGTGGAAAGCATATATATATATATATAGTATGTATACATATATGCACATATATTGATATTAGTAAATTAATCAAAGATTTATTTTTAGAATAAGTTTTTTCTGATATTCTGCAATTGGAAACAAATTTATCACTTAAAAACTTTTATTTTTCTTATTCTTCTTTAAGTGGGGAAGTAATCTATATAGAAAAACAACCAGCCATACATTAAATACATCATTGGCCTATTTTTCATCCAGTGTATCTCCATGAAAAATATCTGTAGGACTATATTCTGGGGAATTTGGTTTTCCCTGATCCCATTTATTACCTAGTTCTTATGGCCTGTAAGCAACCCTGGACCTTATTACTTTCTACCCTTCCTTCTACTGATAGAATAATCAGGAAGTGCATGCTAGTATCAACCTTATCATTCTCTTGCTTCAGGAAGTTTGAGGCTGTTATCATAAACTATTTGCTGAGTCTTCTAAATGTGCTTGGGGATAAATTATTTGTCCTTTTTTTCCATTAGGACATGATATTACTGTACTTGCCAGAATTTACTTGGGGGAGATAATGTTTTTGTTGTGATTTGAAACTTGGTATAAATCAAGTTAGCTCTTCCATTTCAGAGTTCAATTTTTTTTCTTTTTAAATGAAACATAATAAATTAGTGGCATGAGAGAAGATACTTGTCCAAGGGGATTCTTAGTTATCTTTGTTAAATGGGACTGACATTCACAGTGTTAATTTATTCATGCAAATAAACTCCATGAACAACTAGTTTTCTTTTGTTTAAAAACAGTAACAGCAACACAAATGGGAGCAAGGAACGCATTTTGGAAGAGGATTTCTTTGCAAAGTTTTTTGCTCTGATTGAATAACCAGATGGAAAGTTATGGATTTGAAAATGTTTAGCTGAACAGTTTAGTATTCTCTACTGGGTTCCACAGTAGGATGCCAAATAAAAATCACAGCCTAAGCTGTTATGAATTTATGAGAGTCCACAATGCACATACCTGCACATTCAAACATAGAGCTAAATGTACATATATTATGCATAAGTGTGTCTAAGGGTACGCTAATCTGTAATGTTGAATATTAACCTCCCAGTGGTTAACTACAGGGAAGTTTGGGTAAGTGCTTCCATTATAAGGACCTTTACTTAAGGGCTTAATCCTGCCATGGAAGTAATTGAAATTTGGCAAAGAAAAAGGTAACACCACTAAAACCTAGCAAAACTATCAATTTTACTTTTTCTGGTCCTATTCTTTAAGGACAAAATTTTTTTCTCTCTGTTTTAAAGAAGACTATTCTTACTGCAGCTATTAGGCATATGTAGTAACTACTTTTTATCAGATGAAGACATCAAGTCAGGACTGTCATAATGAGATAGACTATCAGAGGCAATAATTTACTCCCTGGGAGCAAGTTAGACATCTAAGAAAGCTGCATTAATTCTTCCAGGCCACTAGAGTAGCTTTGCTCAATTACTGCAGCCACTTCCCCCAGCTATTAGCTGGTTATTTAGAGCACCTAATAAAGGATTGATTTGTGTTTGGTGAAGAAAATGGGTGAATTTTTTTAATAGCCATTTTCATTCTGTTGATAAGGTTCTTAGGCTTTATTGCTATTTTTTCAGCAACCACAAAATGAACATTTCATTATATGTGTGTGTACGTATATGTGTATATGTACACATGTACATGTTAGATATGTGTAAACAAAGTTAAATTTAAGAGAATTTAGAACACTTGATCTATGTCTGATTATTAATTTTATATCTTTAGATTTTACTCAAAGGCACTGTGACTCTTTTGAGGACCTTTGGAAAGATACAATTTTTTTTTACATCATAAAAATTTCCTAAATGGGTCTCGTGTCAGGTAAAGAACAATAAATTTGTAGTCAGAAGACTACTTCCAGTTTTGACCATCACTTATTAGCTATCTGAATGTGGACTGACAACTTTTTTGATCCTCAGTTTTTTTCACCTAAAAACTGAGATAGTAATACTTGTACTACCTACTTTGCAAAGGGTTCTTCTAAGAAATCACATGAAATATATAAGAATAATAATAGCTAACATTTATTTAGTTCTAAGCACATCATTTGAACCTCCCAACAACCCTGAGAAGTAGGTGCTATTATTCTCTCAACTTTACAGATGATGAAACTGAGACAGAGCTTAAGTGACTTGCTCAAAGTCATATAGCTAGTAAGTATCTGAGGCCCAATTTGAACTCAGGTCTTCCTGAGTCTAGGGTGAGAGCTTTATCTATTGTGCCTCTTAGCTTCATAAAAATAAATTCAGTTCAACAAACATGCATCAAGGCTCTCAGTTCATGGCACGTAATAGATGCCCAGAAAATGGCCATGGATTGATTGACTGATTGCTAGACAAAAGGAAACAGTCCTTGTCCTTAAGGAGGTTATTTTCTATCATGTTCTATGTAAAAGTTCTTTGTAACCATAAAGTATCATGTAAATTCCCATCATTATCATCATTATTCATGAAGCTACTTGTTCATCAATATATGTGTGATATCAGAATACAATAAAAACATGTCACAAACTTTCTATTGCCCAGAATTCCCAGCCCAGCTTACCTTCAGTATTCTATATTTTTTTTTTACAGAAAGTAAAACATGTCAGAAAACTACTTTTGAATTCTCTTTTGCCTTTCAAACTGAAACCATATCCATAGAGATGAATTTCAGGTATGAACTATTGAACAACATGACTGTTAGACAAAAGAATGAGTAAGAAATTTGTATAAGTATACACTTGTCGTTTATTCAGACTAAAGCCAAGTTTTCTTTGGCGTGACACAGGATAAAATTTATGGAAAATCTTCAAGGTTGTAGTAATGTAGACATTGCCATTGTTTATGTTATCAAATATGAAAAATATTGCCCACAATATCTGTGGACAACATTTTAAATTAATTTTGCTGCCAATAAAAAGGAATAAAATTCTAGATTTAATCAGTTTCCAAATAGCTTAAAAATTACTATAAAAGTATGTCTTTTGTTCTCTATTAATCAGGATAAAAGGATTCCTGTGTTGTAATAAAATTTAGAAATCATTCATCTCTTACAAGGGCTTAGTTATTTCAGCAACTGCCAAGATTTAAAACTTCTAGGCATCTACTCCTTTAATTACATACAAAAGCAATGGGTGGTTTTCAGGCACAACTTTGGCATTGTGTAGCATTCATACCTTAAGAATGGAATACATTTTATTTAATCAGCAAATGACGAATGATTAAATGTCAAAACTTGTTGCTGATAAGAATGTGGTGATGCACTAGAGCTTCCAAATCTCTTGTTCTAGCCCTCTTCAATATATCCTTTTCCATAGATAATTTATGCTTTTACTTTTCTGAGCTCTATCTCATGCTCTGCTGTTTTCTCTGTCACTTGCCCCCATTGGTGTATTCACTTGATAACTCAGTATAGTTATCAATTCCACTTATACCAGTGCATATATGTGAATTTGAAGACTGTAAAGCTCTTTATGTGTTTTTTTTAATCTATTCTCAAAGGAGCAGTTTTTACATTTGTTGGATCATAAAAGTTATAGCTAGAATGAAGCTTAGAAATAATCTGGAGTAACCACTTTAAAGATGTAGAAACTGAGGCCCAGAGAAGGAAAGTGAATTATTCTCATTTTGATGAGAGATTATAGAAGCAATATGGCAGAATGAATAGAGTTCCTGACTGAAAGAAAGGAACACCTTGGTTCAACTCCTTCCTATGATATTTATTAGTAGTGTGATCTTTGACAAAACAATTAATCTATTTAAGCCTTGGTTCACAGGAATATGAAATGTTAGGACTATGAAATGAAATAAAGTTTGAAAAGCACAACAATAGTTATTAGAGTGGTTTTAATTGAATGTAAAGGTTGAAAGTTAGATTATATAGGGTTCTTATCAGTGTTAAAGGAAAGTGGAGACACCTGATACAGATCACACTGATGAAATCTGAATACAAACCCAGGTCCTCTGATTCCAAATCCAGTTCTCTTTAGCCTATACTACAGGATCTGCACCAAACTCTTATTTCAGGAAAGCATGTAAGATTTTTTTTGCATTACAAAATTAAGGCTATTGAGGTGGAGAAAGATTAAGTGTTTAATGCTTAGTATCTTAGTATCTTAGCAGCTTAGAATCTGCAGCTGATGTTCAGTAGAAGAAATGAGAATAGGACCAATCTCTACCCATAAACAGTCCAGTTTTTTGTTCTTTAGACCAAAATACCCAGCTTGTTTGGTGGGATAGAAAAGGCCATAGCAATCAATCCTAATTCAAGAATCATTTAATGAGATCCATTAAAATGAATAGAGTGGGTTTTAAGAGAAGACAGGGTAAGTAGTAGGTCTTCAAGCAAGAATAGACTGATCCTAGAATACAGATCTTTATTTATTAATATATTTACCTTGATATTCTGTTGGATGGTGGATTATATGTAGATTTGCGCTATTAACAATTGAATTTCTGTGGTGCTTATGTGTACAACACAAGCTGTGGGAGTGGGAAAAAAGTCTATTGTGCAATTTAACATTATAACATAAGATGACTTTTTTCTGTACTTTCTCTGGGCAGCCTTTTTTCTGAAGATTTTTTAGAAACAGCATGAGATAATGTAAGAACATATTTCTAGAGAACATTTGCTTTCTAGTAAAAGAACTTATGACTTCTTCCCAGCATATTGAAACATAGGTTTGTATAATACTATTTATTTTAGGTTTCTGGTAAGTCCCATTTTGAAGATTGGGGAAGATGTCCTAATTAAAGAATGAGTTGCCTTTCATGATTTACCTTGAGGTAAATACGAGCAAATTCATACTGGCTTGAATCTGTAAAACTCAAGAATTTTATCACAATCCTATCTTATACTTATTGAGTCCATATATAAGAAATGGCCTGTTTTATATTAATGATTCAATTCTATATTTCCACAGGTTTCCCACCGACTTCAGTTCATTTTTCATAAAATTCATCTCCTTTAGGAGAGTAACCCTATCATATTCAAGTTTGTGTTTATATTCACCATAAAGTCCAGTGCAATCACTTGCTCAATCAGTCAATCAATGGATTGGAAATGGTTGAAACTTGAGGCAGGAAGATCAATGTCATTCAGTGGTCTAGGTGAGAGGTAATGAGAGTTTGAATGAAGGTAGTGGTTGTGTAAGTAGTGGGAAAAGGATAGATGTTAGAGATGTTGCAGAGGTAAAAACAAGATTTGACACATAACTGGATGTGTGGGATGAAGGAGAATATAAAATCGAGAATAACTCCAATGGTGAACCGAATAAGGATGGTTGTACCCTCAGCAGCAACGAGGACATTTGAAAGAGGAATGCATTTATGGAGAAAGATAAGGACTTTTGTTCAGAACTCCTTGAGTCTGAGATATGTATGTGGCATCCAGTTTGAAATATTCAGTAAGCAGTTAGTGACAAATGCTTGGAACTCAGGGAAGAGACTAGAGCTAGATGTGTCGATCTGCGAGTCATCTGCATAAAGATAATAATTAAAACTAATGAAGTCACCAAGTGAGAGTGTAAAGATAGAAAAGAAAAGGTCCCATCATATAACATTAGGGTTATACACACAGGTAGTGAGCCTGATAATTCTGCCTTAATATTTTTAATTTCTTTTTTTTTAAATTAAAATATATTTATTTTAATCTCCCTACTACCATCTCCAGTTGAAAAGTAGAAAAGAAAAAAAAGCAAAGCAAAACCCTTACAAATATGCATAATTAGAGTGGTTTTAGTTGAGTAATAGAGTTGGAAACTAAATTGCAGAGGATTCATAAGAATATTAGAGAAGAGGAAGTGAAGGTACCTTGTGTAGAATCCTTTCTGAATAAGTTTATTCAAGAAAGAGAGGGAAGATATAAGGTAATACATAATGGGGTTGTAGGATCAAGTGATTTTTTTTTATTTATGGGGAAACCATGGGTTTACTTGTAAGCATAAAGGAAGTAGCCCACATAGATAGAAATTAAAGAGAGTGGGGATGATATTGGGGACAATAGGCTAGAGAAAATCAAGAGAAGATGGCATCAAGAGTGCTTGTAGAGGAATTGGCCCTGGCAATGAGAAGGGTCACCTCTTTATCTGAGACAGGAGTGAAGTAGATAGCGAAAGAAGATGCCTGAATGATGCAAGATGAGGAGGGGAGACACAGGAGTTCTTGGCAAATAGTCTCAAATTTATTCGTGTAGTAGTTTATGAAGTCTTTAGCTGAGAAGGTTTGAGGAGGGATAGGTGAGGGAGGCTCGAGGAGAGATAAAGCTTGGAATACCTGCTGTGGAGAGTGAGATATCAAACTGAGTGGGAAAGAGTAGAATGATTTCTTTGCTGCAATGAGGATTCAGTTAAGATTAAATAACTTAAATTTATAGTGGACCTGATCAGCACAATTTTGTGATATCTTCCGGCTCCATTCAGCAGTATAGGAAAAATTGAAGTGGATGGTGGGAGTCACCTAGTGTTGAAGTTTGGCAAAATGTGAAAGAATAAGTGGACAAAAGTAGGGAATATTGTACAGTTGAATTGGTTCATCAAAGGGCTGAAGTGGGGAAGGGAGGAACAACTTAAGATGCCATTAGGAAGACAAGGTATTACCACCTTATTGGAGGAGAGAGAAGATGGTAGAGAAATTACTTTTTTGTGTTAAAAGAACCTGAAATATGGGAGGCTGACCACCAGGGCATAGGTTATTCCATTGTCATTTTGCTGCAGTACTTAAAGCAGGTATTATGAGCATTTACAAATCCTCAAAGTCATTTGGTGCTTCAAAAATTCATTAGATTCAGGTCTTTAGGGTCAAATCCCTAACAATTCAAACCTTAGAAAGTGACTACAAAATTAAACGATGTTCAAACATTGGTAAATATGTCTCAGCAAGCTATACTTTGGTAATTAATGATCCTGGATGAAAATATGGGAGTATTTAAGGCTTAGCTCCATGTTTCTCACAATGAAATAAATTTAGAGTTTCATGTTTCGGGGCCCAGGGGACTTGTTAAAGGAACTTCAGTTGAAAGGGATTTTGAGGGTATTTTAAAATTAGAGGTTGTGGGGATAAGAGATTTGCCTTTTTCTTTTTTAAGGTAAATATTCTTGGCTGTAGTGGGAAGAAAAAGAGTGACTATAGATTTCTATGTATACAGTTGGACCCTAATGGTTGCAAATGATCATATAAACCTCCTCATGCCAGAGAGGAAAGTTGTTAAAAAAATAAAAAGAAAGAAAGAAAGAACTTTATGTGTCTTACACTTAAAAGGCCTTTTTAAAGCTTTTCTTTTATAGCTTCACTTGTTGGGGGGTGGTTCTTGTTCTGTGTGTTTTTCATTAGTTATTTTTAAAAGGTAGTAAAGATGTGTGACAAAGTTTTAGCTTCTGCAGTTTTTCTTCTTTACAGTTGCATTTTGGTTTGTGTATATGTCATGGAAAAGTATAAGGCTTTTTTAATATAAGTTAACATGGGTCACATGTGCATAGATGTGCATAGTTATGGAAGGCAAATTTCCTCCTCACAAATTTCTTTATGGTGCATTGTCTTTTCCTTTCTCATTCTACAATTTTGTAAAATTCTAATTTGAGATAAGAGAATGCCCTTAATATAAACCTTGGTTTTGTTAGTGGCATTTAGATTTGACTCTGATTTTTTAAGAAAGATTTAAAGTCATGGATGATACATTTGTAAGAATCTATTAAAGAAATTAAGAATTTGGCTGAGGTTCATCCATTGCCCTTTGAGGTTGATATTATAGACAATAACAATCTTTTCTTCCCACAAATCATATCTTTGTACTACCACCTGGGCCAAATAGACTGTGGATCTGACAAAAATTAAACAATGCTTTCATTTTTTTGTTGTTGTTGTTCTGTAATACACACTTAAGGCTTTGTCTTACTGATTTTTCTTTTTTCCTTTTCTTTTCTTTTTCTTTTTTTTTGATTTGTCACCTATTGTAAGGCTACAGAGTTAACTGAGCTAGGATTTCTATATTGGTCTCTATTTGTGTGGTTATTTTATAGTCCTTAACAAGTTTTTTTTTTTTTTCCCAAGCATTTAAAAAAAATTCTGTCCCTCCCACTACCTCCCAAACCACTGAGCAAAAACCAAACCAAACCAAACCAAAAAGGCTTTTGTAGTCCAGAATAATCCAACAAAACAAATTCCTACATTATGTGTGTCCAAAAAGTTTGTCTCTGCATTTTAAGTTTGTCACCTATCTATCAGAAGGTGACTTGTCTCATCTTCATTCTTTTGGACTCATTTTTCATGAATCATAATTCTGTCTTTGAAATTTGTCTTTCCTTTGTAATGTTATCATTGAATAAATCGTTCTATTTCTGTTGTGTAAATTGTTCTTCTATTTCTGCTCATTTTGTTTAGCATCAGCTCATAATTCATTAAGTTCTTCCCAATTTTCTCAGAAATTTTCAATTTCATCACTTCTTATGGTATAATAATATTCCATTATGTTTATATACCGCAATATGTTTTTCTGTTTCTCAATAGGAGAACATCCTATTGGTTTCAAATTTTTGGTTATCACAAATAAAAATCTGTAAATATTCTTTGATCTCTTTGAGATAAAGGCCTCATACTGGCATAGGCGGTTAGGTGATTCAGTAGTAGAGCACTCAGGAGAACCTGAGTTCAAATATGGCTTCAGAGACTTTTTTAGGCATGTGACCCTGAGCAAGTCATTTAAGTTCTGTTTGTCTCGTTTTCCTCATCTGTAAAATGAGGTGGAGAAGTGGCAACCACTCTAGTATCTTCACCAAGAAAACCCCAAATGGGACCATGAAGAGTTAGACATGACTGAAATGACTGAACAACAACAACCTCGTAGAGCTGTAGTTGGATCAAAAGGTATGCATAGTTTAATAATTTAGGGTTACTTTGGTAACACCTTTCTGTTTCCAGAATGTAAATGCAAAGTTCCACCAATAACATACCTGTTTTCCTACATCCTCTCTAACAGTTGTCATTTTCCTCTTTTTTCGTCTTTGTCTATCTGATTGCTGCGAGGAAAAACCTCAGTCAGTCAAATATTGCATTTCTATAATTATAAATGATTTAGTTTTTGTGATTATTGGTAATTTGGATTTCTTTCTTTGAAAACTGCATATCATATCCTTTGACCATTTATTTATTGGGGAATATGTAGTAGAAGTACTTAAAGAGAAGGATGAGTATCCTAGTAGGCAAGCTCTGTATTTGGAATCACAAGAACTGGGTTAGAGTCATGTTTGAAGAACAGCAGAAAAGTAAATGTGAGCTTTTGTTATGGCAATATTTCCCACATATTCCCACAGTGTTTCACATTCAATCAATACCTGTTGAATGTTGAATCACTGACTTTGAACAATACAGTCAATAGTATCATTCAAAAGGTATTATGGTAATAATATTCACTTTAGTTAGACCCAGTTAGAATTGAATTCTTATGCACCCAATATATTCCTCTTTTACTTTTTTCATCTTCTAATTTATATTTCACTTATATGTATACATGCTGTATTTTCTTTTATTATATTGTAAGCTCTAAAAACAGATGCTGTATCTTATTTATCTTTGAAAATCCCAAAGTACCTAGTACAGAACATTGCATATGTTAGTAGTTTAATAAATATTTGTTCCAAAGATATAAAGAAAATTACTGATATGTCCATGATTATAAATATTTGAGTTGAAAGTAGAATCTGTGCTTTCTGAAACATTTTCTCTCTTAGTCACATGTCTGTGTCTAACTTTTCTCTTAATGGCAAAGCACAAATGCAAACTGTTATAAAATTTCATGCTGTTGGGTAAAATTAGGTGCCTGGGATAAAATTCCAATAAAATTCTAAAATTCTGTGATTCTAGGACTGAATGTTTCTGTAATCTCAACTTTTTTCCTCATCAGAGATATCTATGCTTTCTATATATCATACATATTCTATGTATGTATATATATGTATGTTGTGCATAACATAAATAATTTACAAATATTAAACCTATAATACATTTGTGTAATTTTTACATAGTTATACATGTTATAAATTATTAATTATGTATACATATTTACATATATATAAAGAAAGAGAGAGAGAGAAACAGATAGACAAAAGGATAGACAGAGACTGAGAAAGAAATAGGGATTTGTCTGCTTTGAATCCAGAAATTGGTATTTCCTTCTTCCATTCAGTCATGGCCATTTGTAACACACACACACACACACACACACACACACACACACACACACACACACACTGAGAACAAAACAGATAGCCAAAGGCTGAAGCTCAGTTGAGTCTCTATGTTCATGTTGCCACATAGGGGTGATAGCCATATAACCTATGGCTAGGAGTAGGGCAACCAGACCTCATCTCTACTTCTGTATCAAGAAGCTCAAAAGACTGTACTCAAAAGTTCTTTAGCCAGGAGGAGAAAAAAGACATTTGAACCACATGGCATTTGTAGATCGTTCGTGACTATTCTAGCTCTTCACATGTGCTGGATTAGTTGTGATACTTTGGGAATGATGAAAACCCTGGCTGCTCCTACCTGGTCATGTGTGAATCAGCACTGGATGGGCACTTCAGTTAACAATTTTAAAGTAATGCCTTTATTGGCCACTGAGCAGGACTAGCCAATGACTCTTTGGATCATTAAAAAAGGAACTGACAAACCCTCAGTTGCTTTTTTCTCCTCTTAGATGAAGACCTTTTGAGCCTGTTGATGAAGGGATAGAGGTGAGGTCTAGTTGCCCTACTCATACCCATAGGTTATGTGGTGATCATAATAGTTATGCTAGTGAATTCTGTTTTTAATGATTTTTATCTCAGTGAGTGTGTAAGAGCCTTTTTGTGTAGACGTGTTTTCTTTTGTACATAGGAAATAAACACCTGTTCAATAATTAATTTATATTGTATATTGACTACTTTTCTACTTTATCCTTTGGCAGATCCTAGACATGAGCCAAACTTAAGCTTTAAGTAATTTCTCCCTGGGGTGATGAGATTAAGTTGTAAAAAGCCAAGTGTGAAAAAAAAGATTCTGTTGCTTCTCACTGAAGTAACCAATCTCTTGGGACTGAACATGGCATAGAACTAGTACATGGTGTCAGTGAGAATCCTCTTTAGTGGAGAATCCTTTTTAGTGGGTTCATTGCCCAGGGCCTTGAGCAACAGTGGTTTACTTATTAAATATTTATAACCTAGTAAGGGTTTGCACCTGTTTAAAAATAATATTCTCACTTTTATATTCAAACAAAACTAATACTTTCTGCCATTATCATTTGCACAGACCTTTCCATGTATTTGTCTACCTGTTTAAATCATGATGTCAATGACAGTTTAAATAATGTATTTGAATGAGGCAGCAATAAAAATTGATATATGAAAGATAATATATCATTGGAAGGCAATCTTGTCAGAAAGGCTGGTATAGTAATCAGAACCCTGACTTAAAATTGAGATCTGAGATTTAGGTCTAACTTATATGATCTTGGGCATGTTATTTACATTCTGACCCTCATTCTCTTTATGTGTGGAGTAGGAAACATTACTTTTACCTCTTGTGTCATAAAATGGTTATATGAAGAGTACTTTCTAAAGAACTATATAAATGTGAATTAACATCATCATTATTATTAGTTACATTTTCTATGTGTTTTTATTAGGAAGATAATTTACAAAAATGTTATTGAAATTCATTGTAAATAAACATTTTTTCTCAGTCATCTAGAAAATCAAAATGGACAATCATTCAATTTATTTTGAATGGAAAAACATTCCATGTATTTATTGCAAAACTTGGTAGTTTTGAGACCAAAAATATTTGCACATATCTTTTGAGGTTAAGAATCTGAAAAACTAGCCCATATTTAAGTGACAATACCTAACAATTCTTCCCTTTACCCCACTCTAGTTTTCTAATAATTACGTATCTAGGGGCGGAGCCAAGATGGCAGAGGGAAAGCAGTGACTTGCTTGAGCTCTCCCTCCAAACCCCACAAATACCTATAAAAAATTGCTCTAAACAAATTCTAAATCAGCAGAATCCACAGAAAGACAGAGTGGAACAAATTTCCAGCCAAAGACAGCCTGGATGGTTGATCAGAAAGGTATATTGCGCCAGGTGGGGAGAGGAGTGCAGTTTGGCATGGGGGGATAGGCTGCAGCAAACCTGGAGCAGGCCTCAGAGAACTGAATCACAGGCAGCTGTGGTGGTTTCTAGACTTCTCAACCCAAGAACGCCAAAGACAACTTAGAAGGTCAGTGGGAAAAATCTGTGACTGCGGTGAGAGAAGAAGCTAGGTCTCAGCCACAAGTCTCGAGCGTGGCCTGGGGCTGCGACTATTTCCTGAGCTTCTGGCCCACAGACTGAGGGGGAATTGAGTAGCTGATCAGAGGGGGATTGCAGGGTTCTCTTTGCCAGTGCTGAGGCAGGAATCACTTGCTTTACTGGTGCTTGAATCTGGGTCACAGTTCTGAGGGGTGGTCCTGGGGTGAGGAGGAGTGCTGGTGTGGTGGACCTTGTTGTGGTGGTGGAGAGGAAACACCTCGCCACTTATCATACCACCTTGGAAGAACTGAAAATTTACAGGTCCCTAGAAGTACCTCTGAAAACAGCTGTACAAACCCCCGAAGCTTGGGACAGTACACTCTTCACATTGGAAGCAGACTTTTACCTTAACAAAGAGTTTAAAACTCAAGTAATTGGCCAGGATCATGAGTAAGCAGTGCAAAAAAAGTCAGACTATGTTATCTTACTTTGGTGACAAAGAAGATCAAAACATACAACCAGAAGAAGACAAAGAAGCCAAAGCTCCTACATCCAAAGCCTCCAAGAAAAATATGAATCAGTCCCAGGCCTTGGAAGAGCTCAAAAGGAATTTTGAGAAGCAAGTAAGAGAAGTAGAGGAAAAACTGAGAGTGATGCAAGAAAATCATGAAAAACAAGTCAACAGCTTACTAAAGGAGACCCAAAAAAATACTGAAGAAAATACACCTTAAAAAATAGCCTAGCCCAAATGGCAAAAGAGGTCCAAAAAGCCAATGAGGAGAAGAATGCCCTAAAAAGCAAAATTGGCCAAATGGAAAAGGAAGTCCAAAAGATTACTGAAGAAAATACTTCCTTAAAAATTAGAATAGAGCAATTGGAAGCTGGTGACTTTATGAGAAATCAAGACACTGTAAAACAAATCCAAAAGAATGAAAAATTAGAAAACAATGTGAAATATCTCATTGGAAAAACAACTGACCTGGAAAATAGATCCAGGAGAGAGAATTTAAAAATTATTGGACTATCTGAAAGTCATGATCAAAAAAAGAACCTAGACATCATCTTTCAAGAAATTACCCAGGAAAACTGCCCTGATATTTTAGAACCAGAGGGTAAAATAGAAATTGAAAGAATCCACCAATCTCCTCCTGAAAGAGATCCCCAAAGGAAAACTCCTAGGAATATTGTGGCCAAATTCCAGAGTTCCCAGGTCAAAGAGAAAATATGCAAGCAGCCAGAAAGAAACAATTCAAATATTGTGGAAACACAATCAGGATAACACAAGATTTATCAGCTTCTACATTAAGGGACCACAGGGCATGGAATATAATGTTCCACAGGGCAAAGGAGACAGGATTACAACCAAGAATCACCTACCCAGCAAAACTGAGTATAATCCTTCAGGGGAAAAAAATGGTCATTCAGTGAAATAGAGGACTTTCAAGTATTATTGATGAAAAGACCAGAGCTGAATAGAAAATTTGACTTTCAAATACAAGACTCAAGTAGAACATGAAGAGGTAAACAGGAAAGAGAAAATCATAAGAGACTTATTAGGGTTGAACTGTTTACATTCCTGTATGGAAAGATGATATTTGTAACTCATGAGACCTTTGTCAGTATTAGGGTAGTTGGAGGGGAAAAAATTATATATATGTATATATAGATATAGATAGAGTGTACAGAGTGAGTTGAAAATGAAGGGGTCATATCTGGAGAATAAAATTAAGGGGTGAGAGAGGAATATACTAGGAGAAGGAGAAAGGGAGAGGGAGAATGGGGTAAATTATGCCACACAAAAAAAAAACAGAAAAGAAAAAGCTCTTACAGTGGAGGGGAAACGGGGGAAGAAGAGAGGGAATGAGTGAATCTTATTCTCATGGGATTTGACTTAAGGAGGGAATAACATACACACTCAATTGGGTATAGAAATTTGTCTTACCCTACAGGAAAATAGCGGGGGAAGGGAACAAGAGAGTAATGGGATGATAGAGAGGGGGGCAGATTGCGAAAGGCAGTAATCAGAAGCAAATACTTCTGAGGATGGACAGGGTCAAAAGAAAGAATAGAATAAATGGGAGGGCAGGATAAGATTAAGGGAAATAGAGTTAGTTTTTCACATCATGTCTACTATGGAAGTGTTTTGCATAACTGCACATATATAACCTATATTTAGTTGCTTGCCTTATCAGTGAGGGTGGGTGGGGAGGGAGGAAGGGAGAAAATTTGGAACCCAAAGTTTTAAAAACACATGTTTAAAAAAATGTTTTCACATGCAACTGGGAAATAAGAAATACAGGAAATGGGGTGTAGAAATCCATCCTGCCCTACAGGAAAATTGAAGGGGATGGGGATAAGAGAAGGGGGGGAGAGATAGAAGGGAAGGCAGACTAGGGGAAGGTATTCAGAATGCATGCCATCTTGGGGTGGGGGGAGAGGCAAAATGAGGTGAAAATTTGGAACTCAAAATCTTGTGGAAGTAAATGTTGAAAACAAAAAAATAAATAAAAATTACCATTAAACTACAAAAAAAATTACATCTCTATTCAGCAAAGTTGAAGATAAGAAACCATTTAGAGTGGTTTTAAGAGGTCAGTAATTCTTCAGAGGTCTGTAAGTGATTGAAGGACTTAAAATCTGAAAATTTACTGATTGGTAAAAGCTGCTTTGCCTGGCATTTTACTGTCTGGATTTATTGATATTTCCTTCTTATATAAAACTTCAATCTAATAAGTAGTAATGCCATTGCAAATATTGTCAGCCTTTAAGAAACTTGATTTTTTTTTAAAGGCAAAGTTAAAAGTTATCTTTGGAAGAAAACAATTTCCTGAAATTTGGAGAAAGGAAGTTTTTTTTTTTTTTAAATCTTTAGGTTATAAAAATCCAGAGGTGGATCTAAAAAAAATAGCACAATTAAATAATTTTTAAATGACCAAAGAAGACTCCATAAAATGCAAATGTTGGGTTACCTTTGGATTGCTTAGCCAGCTGCCTGAATCTAGGGAGTGTTCTCTCCCCCACCCCTCAGCACCATAGAGTAACATGAAGAAGATGTAGAAAACTTCATGATATGATTAAGTAAATGATTGTTCATCCTAAGATTTGTTCATCTTTAGCTTATACTCTTTACTCCATTTATCCTTAGGCCTAAGTATTAGTTTTCCCTTTAATTAATGAGTCACAATCTTTAGATTTGCACTTGTCATTGTCTCTCTAAACCTAAAAAGTACCCAGCATCTCTAACATGAGACTGTGATGATAAGTGTAATTGTGTAAACCAGAACTTTATTAGTATCCCCAAAATTAAAAAAAAACCTTTTACCTAAAGCAGGGTAAGGAGACCTAAGAACTTCTAAAAATGTTTTAATTAATATGATTGGTTTCCTTTGTAATCTTTGTATTTTATTTTATGCATTTAAAAATATTATGAGAAGGATGTCTTAGACTTCAGACTGCCAAAGGGATCCATGACACAAAAAAGTGAAGATATGGTTTTCTCCCTTGTCTTCCATAAAGTTCTGATAGAAATAGTCTTTGACTATCATACTATTTTTCTTTTATTTTAATGTGTATTGAACCATTGCACAGGTAGATAAAATGATTGTTGCAATCATGTGACAGTGTTGAAATGCAGGTTAATGTATAGACACATTGAATTATTATTATGTTAAATCTTTTTCAGTGGAATTCTGATACATATTCTTGGACCAATAATCAAGCTGTTTTCTGCTAATGTAGTTTTATATTTTATATTCTCTTGACTGTTGTACAAATAAAATAACCCTTCCCCCCAATGAATGAATCCTATAATCACAGAATTTGAGAGTTGAAATTGATCTCAGAGGTGCAACCCATACATGAATCTGAAAGTAACTCCCATTATCATATGCCTAACTAGTATTTGTTTATCAGAGGCAGGTAGGTGGCATAGTTGATAGAGTTCTAGCCTTAGAGTCATGAAGATCTGAGTTCAAATCCAGCCTTAGACACTTAACTACCTGTGTCACCCTGGACAATTCACTTAGCCTCTATCTCAGTTCCCTCAATTATAAAATAGGGGTCATAGCACCTACCTTACAGGATTGTTTGGTTCAAATGACATGATATTTGTTATTCATTTAGCACAGTGCCTGGAATAGACACTTATTATTTCCCTTTCTTTAAGCCTTTGTTTGAAGATCTCCAAGGAGAGGGGAAATCACTATCTCTCTTTTTTAATTTTTAAATTTTTTTCTTTTTTTTAAAAATTTTTAAAAATGTTTTCCTTTTTTTTTTTTTTTTAAAATCACCATCTCTTAAGACTAGGTTAGAGCAATTAACCATTGTGTGTGTCATGGACCATTTTGGCAGTCTGGTGAAGTCTATGAACCCCTTCTCAGAATAATGTTTTGTTGACTATGTTCATAACAGAAAGAAATGCTATTTCAGTTAATAGTGAGTAGTTGGTGAAAACAATCTTTGCCCATCCACATTCATGGACCCTATGAAATTTATCCATAGGTCCCTTGGAAGCCTATGGACTCTAGTATAGGAACACCTGTTCTAGTATTATTGGCTCAAGCTCTTAACAGTGTTCTTCCTTCACAAGATAATAATTTTTGAATCACTTAGTCATCCATCTTTAAGTAGCTTTTAGGAAGGAGTACTTACTAAGGTGGCACAAAACATTACCTTCAAAGTTTGTGACACACTCTTCTATAAGTATATACCAAGTTCAGGGAAAGTGGGCTTGAGCTTGGAGAGCACATGTGGCAGTGTGGTAACTCAAAGCTCCTCATTGTTGGAAGTTCTTTTTTGTGGGGTGCTCAAGAAATTCCCTTTAAGCATGGTGATTCTACAACCACTTTTCCATGACATACAGACACTACTGTCAGTTGATCTGGGAGACCACTGGAACACCAAAAGGAAGTTGGGAGTTGCTGGTATTCTGAGGTACAATGCTAGGACAGCATGGACAAGATGGGAGTCCAACATCCTCACAACCATATAAAGCTGTTAAGGTCTTCCTACAGTGAAAGAAGGAAGGGAGCTAAATGTGAGCTGGACAAAGATTGAAGCCAAGCTTCCTCCTTCCTTCTTTCATGTAGTTACCTCTCAGTTTGTTCAGTTAAAACTGTGTGCTCTTTCCATTTACTCCAATAACAATATAATAATATAATACAATAATCAATAATTTCAGCTAACTTGCTCCTTTTACACAGGACCCAGAAATTATAATTAAATCCCTATAGCAAATTGAAATCTCGTATTTGTCATAATTAAACTTGATCAGATGTCTTTCTTTTTTAAAATTTATTTTATTTTTAATTTATGGAATAAAACAAGCATTTCCACAACATAGTATAAGAAAATGATGATTGCAGGTGAAACTATAAATCTATTAGATACAATATGCTGTTCCTTTTAAGCATATAATAAGGTTATGTAAATTTCTTTTCTTTTTTTCTTTTTCTTTTCCCCCTCCCTCACCCTAGAGATGACTACCATTAGACACAAATGGGTGTGTATAGATATTTACATATATGTATATATTTATATAAATCATTCTATACATATTTCTATTTATTATTTCTTTCTCTGGTTGCAGATAGTGTCTTCTTTCATGTGTCCTTTGTAGTTAATTTGGGTATTTACAATAGTCAAAATGACCGATTCACTCAAAGTTGTTCTTAAGACAATATTGCTGCTACTATATATGTTCTCTTGGTTCTGCTCATTCACACCTCATTATTTTGTGCAAGTCTGTCCATGTTTAGATGTCTTTTAAAGACTATTCACACTTACTCTAAGGTTTTTTGATTAGGCATCAAACTAAAATGGAGCAAGGTAGTTTCAAAGAGACCTTTACACACTATTGGATCTTAGCCATTTCATAAACTCTGTCCCTAGGTAAACTATTTCTGGTTATATTTGACAAATGTAATGGTGTGTATCTGTAGGTCTTATTTATCATATGGTATGAAAATGCTTAGCAAACTGCTTTATGTTTTGTGGCAAAGAAATGTTAGTCTTTCTTTAGCTGGCTTAGAGTTTTATTAATATTGTATGGGTGTTGGTTAGGATGCTTTCCAAATACATTTTGGTCCATTTTTTTTTTGTCATGAAAGTATATGTCAAGAGTTGTATTGTGTGGATATTAATTGCTTTAAATGTTTTTTTCCTGCCAAGCTTTAATTTCAAATTTCAATAATTTCTTAGAATATTGAATAATAGCTTTCTCCTTGATAGCTTTATGTTTATGTCTTACCTGGGGTAGATGGCTGGTGGCAAGTATTTTGTACTGCCTTCATCCATTGGTTCAGTTTAACTTTCGAGTCCAAATTTGAGCCTTCACTTTTTATATGTCTTTGGTATACATTACGGACTTTACACTTAGCATTTTTAAAGGATGTTTTGTTTTCTGTGGAGAGAGATTTCATGAGATAAAATGATTCTGGAATGTTTTTGATGGAACTATATAGCTTGATATTTTCCATGTAAATAGGATCACGAAATCACAGGATCATAGACATGGACATGAAAAGGACCTTAGAGGCCATCTAGTCCTAATTTTACTAATGAAGTAACTGAGATTCAGACAAATTAAATGAATTGTCCAAGTTCACAGAGGCAATAAGTATCAGAAGTGGGATTTATTTTGGTCCAACTCTCCCTTAAAATGAACCATGATGGATTTACATTGTCTCAGTGACAAAATGCATAAACCATTTATTCTTCACATTATTTTCTCGATCATATGTTTTAAACATGGAATAGTTATCCATATAGACATCAAGCCAGAACTTTTTATCTTTTTCTGAAAACCTATTCACCTTCTCAACTTTCCTCATATGGCACCATCATCCTTCCAGTTATCTAAGTCAACAACTTCAGTGTCATCCTCTGATCCTTGCTCTTACTCACCTCAGATATCCAGTCAGTTGCTAAATTCTTTTGTTTATAGTTCTACAATGGTTCTCATTTCCATCACCTCTTCATTTACATAGCCAACACCTCAAGCTCTTATTACCTCTTTCCTAGACTACTGCAAAAGATTCAGGTTTGGTCTACATGCCTCAAATCTCTCCTCACATCAATCCATCCTCCATATAGCCACCAAAGTGATTTTCCTAATATGCAGGTGTAACCATGCCATTTCTCTGCCTCAGTAAATACCAGTAGCTCACTATTATTTCTAGTGTCAATTATAAACTCCCCTGTTTGGTGTACAAATCTTTTCACAAAGTGGCCCCTTACCACATTTCTAGTCTTCTTATGTACCACTCCCCTCCATGCATTCTGAACTCCAGCCGTCCAGTACTATTCATCATTCTATACACATGAAATTTCATTTTTTACCTCTGTTCCTATTAATATATTGTCCACTAGGAATGCATTCCATCCTTATCTCTCTACTTTGATGTTCCTTGTTTTCTTCAAGGTTGAGCTCAAATGCTACCTTTTACAGGTTATTTCTATAGTCTAGATGAGAAGTGGTCAGGGCTCGAATTGGGGTATTGGCTTTGCAAATGAAGAAGTAGGTTATGGATATGGATATGAGAAATGTTGCAGAGACAGAAACAACTGAATAATGAACAAGAAGTTGAGGATGATACTGAAGTTTTCAACCAGGGTGATTGGAAGGCTTTTCTGGAAACAACCTTGTATTTATTTTGTATTTCATGCTCAGCAGAGGTTATTGTGGTATAAAGTTTGGTTGAGGGTTAATTTACATATTCCTCCTTTTGTATGGAATGTTCCCACCCAAGGGGGTCATCTCAGGACATGGCTTTCTTTTGAATTTCTGCTTCCTCTCCCTTTGTCTCACCTTAGATGAGTAGAGAGAAACCCAAAGTCCCCTAATGCATAGAGACCTGTCTGCTTGGAGATAATGAGATTAGATCACGGGAATTTTAATAGTAAAGAAAAAGTCTTGGTTCCACATGGCTTCCTTTCTCTGCAAAACTAGAAAGTTTAAATATACAGACTGTAAATAAAATGCATAATATGCTCTGATCTCCCAGGCAAACTTTTGATTGCTAAGGTAGAAAGATGATTTCTCAGGCAAATTTGTTGTCACAAATTATCTATAAGTCTCTTTCACCCACAAAATCATCAGCACAAGACATAATTAAAATTATCTTTTTTTTCTGGTAAAACATTATTAAGAATAATAAGAATAACAAGTAAACCATTTACATACTTCATAATATGGAAATACTTTTTTGCTGTCCTTCACACAAAACACTCCATCTTCAAACTCCATGTGATTTTTAACAGCTGTCCCACATGCCTAGAATGTTCTCCTTTCTCCCTTATTATTTCTATGTACTTGCTTCCCTAAAGACTCAGGTAAAATTCTGTCTTCTGCAAGAGATTTTTATCTGCTTCTTCCTGCTATTGTTTTCCTTTTCAGATTACCTTCCATTTACTATATATTTATATATGTATATAAATATATATGTATGTATGTATACACACACATATATGTAATCTTTCATGTACATAGCTATTCTCCATTAGAATGTGCACTGTTTGAGAGAGCTCACTATGTCTTTCCCTTTCTTCATAACCTTAGCCCTTAGCACAGCACTTGTTACGTAATAAATAAATTCTTATTGACTGATTGGCTTCTATTAACTAAAAGGGGGTGGGCCCAGTAAATGTCTCCTGGCATCTCAGGAGTAAGCTCAGAACTGTGTTACATTTAAATCAGGAACAGAGCTCTCCAAAGCTCGTATAAGGAAAGCAGCAATAATATTTTTCCTTAGATCAGAATTCTTAGGGTCAGTGAAATTTGCATATTCTCAGCCTGAAGTGCTTTGAGATCTTTGAAGAATAAAGCACACATATCTGGGGTACTAGGGTTTTATTGTCATACTCTCTCATTTATTGTGAGAACATATATTCATTCATCATAGTTATACCATGCACCAGGTTCTTTTAAGCCAGATTCTATTTTGATTTGGTTGGATTTGTGTCACTAGGCTCATAAAAGGCTTTTTGAAATTCCATTCTAAGTGCATCCATCACTTTTTCAAATTCATTCAACACTTTGGTATTATATTTTTATCATATTTTTCATTTGTAGATTACATGTCTGGAGTTTGTGATAACTGTATTTCTTTTTAATGCATTCAGATTCTTCAAATTTCCTTCCAGATTTATAGTAATTCCCTAATTTCTGTTCTTACTTTTTCTAGTGTGGATTTAGGAATGAAATTATTTTTCATATTTGCCCTATACTGATCCAAAGTACATTGTTATATAACTTGGAGCTGAAGATACCATTGACAAAAAGCCATAAGAAATTCTTGCCTATAATTGGTGATATTCCTTTCCAGTTTTTTAATGGTATGGTACTGACACATATTAGAAAGATTCATAGATTTAGTCCATTTTGTGCTCTGTAATGGTTTGCTTGCTTTCGGGAAGACCCTGCATGCACAGAAGCAATTCTACTATGTGTTAGTATTACTAATTTAGAGGACTAGAGAGAAGAGCAAAAAACAAAAACTATCCTGAAAGCCTCCATTTAAAGAGGGATTACAGCCCAGTCATTTACCACCAGCTACACTCCTTGGATTTGATTCCACTATTATTATGCCCCATCCTTGGTACCCTCTCCCTTCATCCTTTGCTTTTCAGATTCCATTTGTATGTTATCTCCCCCACCATTAGACTGTAAGCCCTTCTCAGGCAGTCTGAGATGTCCAAAGGCAATTAGTGATGTAGGAAGTAGAGCTAGGGAGAGATAAGGACCTCTCAATCAAGTCAAGTCAATAAGTATTTATTAAGTATAAGTATTTACTAAGCTCTTACTATGTACCAGACACTGTAACTAAAGAAAGAGAAACAAAAAACAAACAAACAACCTCACAACCTTGGCTCTTAAGAATCTCACAATGTAATGGTAGGAGATAACATGTAAAACTATGCACAGATAAGATCTATACAGGCCAAATTGAGGATAATCCAAGAGGGAAGGCATTAACTTCAAGGAATACCAGGAAAGTCTTGCAGGAGGTGAGATTTTAGCTAAGATTTAAAGGAAACCAGAGAATGAAGGAAATGGAGGTGAGGAAGGAGAGAATTCTGAGCATGAGGGACAGTCACTGAAAATGCTCAGAGTTGAGTAATGAGTGTCTTTAGCAAGGCATAGCAAGGAGGTTAGAGTTACTGAGAGTATGTTGAGAGGGCATAAGATGTAAGTAAACTGGAAAAGTAGAGAAGGGGGCAAGTTTTAAAGGGATTTAAAAGGCAAAAGATTTTTTTATTTGAGTCTGGAGACAATGTAGAACCACTGGAGTTTATTGAATGGAGGGAATCAAATGATGGGGGATACATGGGTGTGTAAGCAGCAGAGGAACAGCCAGTAGACAGGGAGTGATTGAATATTAATGAGATGGGGGATAATAGAGAAGACAGTCTGATGAGAAAACAATATGGAATGAGATTGCTTGTGCATGTAGAAAAGTTTGTTTTCTCAAGGAGAAGAGCCACCTCTTTATGTAAAACAAAAGTAAAGGAGGAGATGGTGGCAGAAGGCATCTGAGTAATGTGAAATGAGGAGGCAAAAGAGGATCCCGTCTTGGCCACTAGCCTCAATTTTTTCAGTGAAATATGAGACTAGGTTCTCAGCTGAGACAGTTAGGAAATAGGGAATAATGGCAGGTTTGAGCTGGGATAAAAAAAAGTCTGGGAATACTGATGTAATTAGTGAGATAATGAATTGATTAGGGAGATGTAAAAGGATTGCCTTGTGATGGTGAAGGGCCAGTTGAGATGACATAACACAAATTTGTAGTGGATACAGTCAGCACAGTTTTGTCATTTTCTCCAGCTTTTTTCAACAGCCATTGAATGGAAGTGAAGAAAGTGGATGATGATCATTATTCAAAGCTGTATGGATTGATAAAAAATTATCTTCAGATAAAGGAATACATGGATGGGTAATAATAATAACTAGCATTTATTCAGTATTTAAAAGTTTGTTAAAAAATAAAAGATTGTAAATATTGTACATACATACTATTTTATTTGATCTGTGTGTAGGTGAGGAGGAGTAGAGAAGTAAGTCATCTGAAATGAATAAGTAGAGGAATTGGGAAGTTAGGGTTTGGAGTATCAATATGTATGTTGAAGTCCCCTGGTATGAGGGCAGGAGTTGGGAAGGATAGAAAGATTGTGAACCAAGCACTGAACTCATTGGGGAAAGAAAATTCCCTGGAGGTAGATTGACAACAGCCACCAGAGTCTGGATTAAGAAAGGTGGGATCAATTTTGCCTCTGAGTACTTGCTTGTAAAGTTTTTTCCTAGTAATTTGTGTAGTAATCACATACTATGAAGCATATGAGTCAATAATTTTGGTACTCATCTAGCCCTACCATTTCTCAGTTTTGTAGAAGAGTAAGAGTTAGTTGTCCTTTGACATAATTATTGTGCTATTTTTGTTTCTTTTTTAATCTGATTCACATTTTCATTGTGGTAGACTTTTTATACATATGACCAAAATTTTTCCTTATGCAAAGGTTCTCTTTGATCACTGACTTCTTTGTTTACCAACTTTCTGGAGTAATTTTTTTTATATTGGATTATTTATTTTATTTTGCTACTTTGGCTCCTCTAATTTTTCATTTTATTTTACTTTCAATTGCTAATTAACTGAGTCTAGAATTTCTGATATACTTTAAAATTTTTTTCCAGATTCTTTCTGCATATTTCTTGTTGTTGCTTTTGAAAGGGCAATATAGCATTCAACTGTTTTGTTGTGTTTGCCAGCTACAATAGATATTGATGTAATCTTTCAATGCCTTTCCTTAAATCTTCAATAGCTCACTGAAATAATTTCTGCTAAGGTGCTGTATGACTCCTGTATATACAAGTTATTGCTTGATGGCTCTACCTTTCCTCTGAAATTTCTTACCATGTTATCATCTACCACCTGCACTTCTGTAGGCAGGTTGTGAAATGTTTTTATGCTTTCTGTCAAAAACTGATCATTCATGGTCATAATAGATATCAACTTTTTTGAGTTATTCTGTTTTTTTATATTTCCAGTTGGATTCATGCCATCACACTCAAAAATGTGCTTTTTGGAATTCCAGATTAAGTATGTATATTATGTATGCATATCTCTTTTTAAAAGTTATTTGATATATCTGGGCTGTTTTTTTGTTATGTTTTGTTATTAGGTATAAATTCTGGAGTTTGAATAAAGTAGAGATTTTCAGTGACCTCAATTTCTTCAACTTTTCCCTATTCAGATTTTAGTATCTCCTCAATTTCATGTCTTATTTCTTTTATTCTAGCCTTAGAATGAAATGTGTTTTTTACTCATTTTGTTTTTATGATTGCCTGTACTGGCAAATAGCCCAATGTATTGTTGGGTACCAGTGACAAAAAGCAATTTGAAACCCCTGCATGTAGTAGGTTAAATTTGTTTCCCAGTTTCATTATGCTCTACTGTAATACTTGTGTTTCCAGTTTTAATTACTCTGTACCATAAAGGCAAAGGGTAGAATAAAAACATATCTGTGCACTTTGCATAGTAATATAAGAGGTTCATTCCTTGCATGATTTGCTTTTGCTTTGGTCTATTGAGAAGATAAAGGGTTTAAAAAATAAATCCTCCAGCATCCTCATTGAAAAATGTTAGAATTTATCATTTAACCCAAAGTTATTACTAATTTTGCTGCTGTAATATTCATGGGTTTTGTAAATGCTTTATGAAATGTCTCCTTTCAATGCAGTTTGTGCACAATTCTGAGCTTCAAATACACTTAAATAACATTTTATAGTAATGAAATCACATGGTTTATAGAGCATCTTTTTTACAACTCTGTGGAGTAGGCAGTACCGTTATTATTATCCCCACTTTACAGATGAGGAAATCGATGGTCATCATACCATAATGTCTTCCTACCTTTTCATTTTACATCTTTCGTAAATAATATGCTTTTGTTGAACCTTAGCTACTTTTCATTAGGTGGGAAGCACCATTACATTTGTGCTTCCCTGTGTTAAAGAAAAAGATTATGGATTTCTGTCATATAACTTTTCTACAGAAGGTTGGAGAGATCAATTAAGATATCTTGAGTAGCACTGGTTGTGGCTCTTCTGTTGAGAATATGGCATGAAATGATGAAATAGCATAGTCTCCTTGGTATATTATTCATACCCATTTGATTCTGAAAAATGTTTTAGAAATTCTGCTCCAGTTACATTGGTCTGGTTATGCAGCAGGGAGGATAGATCATTAGAGTCACCTTTGATTATATCTGTGGTGATTGATCACTTGTCAATAACAAGACACACATGTCTTGGCCAAGAGAATCCACCATATATGAGTTTACATTGGACTGAAAACTGACCTTTTCCTTTTAGAGAATAATTGAGATGGTTGCCACCTAGGAAAATGCCTGAGAGTGTGATAATGTCAGAACAGGAGCCTCAATTTTTTCTTCAATTCCTCATTCAGAGAAATGGACATCACACACACACTAAAAGATATGATCCTTTCACTCTAAAGGGATTATTGTTCCCACTTGGAAGCCCATACAGTTTTTAATTAGAAGGGTTTGCTCCTTGAAAAGATCAACAGTATTATTTTCTGGGGCTTGGTAAAATGCTCATGACGAATGTTGTGTTATTGTCCTCCCTTTTTATTACAGAGTTGTCTCTGTTCCCCACCCTCCAACCCCTTGCTGGTATAATTAAGTTTGAAAGTGAAGGAAGGGTGTGGGAGTTTGCCCTTGTTAAAGACAGGTTAATTCTAGACATGGCTTTACATGTTGACATTTCCCAGTTACTGCATAGCTCATAGTGGATTTCTGTTGAAACTTTGCCATGATATACTGCCAGCAAGTGGGAGTGGTGAAAAATACTAGTAAGGCTAGTGACTGCTAAAATAACACAAAATAGTTCTGCTGTCATCACCTGTTTCCACAAGGCAGACATTACTAAAGAAAAAAGAAAGCCATGAAATAAGAAGACCCCTGTATATTTGACAATACTGTAGGAATCATGGTTACCTTGCACAATTTTAATGGAGGAAAAAAAAAGATTTCAGCATTTAATATTGAAATTTAAGTGATTTTTTTTTGTGACAAGTATTGACAGATCTGCAGTTTATCTAATGGCATTGTTCATTTCGTTTTGTAAATTAAATTTTCCTTTTTATGAACTTAAGAAACATGATGAATCTGTTATACAAGGGAAATGAGGATTGTACGTGAAACTGAAATTTTCATGCGCAGTTATCTTTTTTAAAGTGTATACACAATTTAACATGATAATAACAAAACTACTCAACTTGTATATATTCCTTCTGACATTCTTTCTGTTCTCTTCTGTGTATTTTTTACATTTCATTGATAGTTTTTAATCTTTTTCCCCATTGTTACCCACCAACCTGTCAGAAGTCCTTCTTTCTCCCCACCCCATGGAAGCCCTACCTACTAAATATAGTTAGCAACACAACAATAATTGACAATACAACAATTGACACATTCACTGAGCCAGAAAATGTGTATCTCCTTCTGCGCCTTTAATTCATTACCTCTCTGCTAAGAGGTGAGAAACATGCAAATTGTTCTCAGTCTTCTGATGTTCAGACATCAGACATCGTTGTATTTACCAGAGGACTTCAGTATTTCTAAACTGTTTTCCTTAATATTATTTTAGTTAATATATACAATAACTGCATCAGTTCATGAAAGTCTTTTTAATTTTCTTTGAATCTGTCTCTTTCACCATTTTATAAAGCTTGAAATATATCCCTTTGCATATGAATATATGTGAAAATTTGTTCAATCTCCCATTGATAGGTATCTATTTTGTTTCCTGTTCTTTGCTATAACAAAAATACTATTGTAAATGCTTGTGAATCTTTTCCTATTTACTTTGACTTCTTAGAGGTTTATGCCCAGTAGTGGTATCTCTGAGTCAAAAGATTTGTACAATTCAGTATTTTGGGTGGGTTTAGCTCTAAATTTTTTCCAGAATAGTTGGACCAATTTACAGTTTTACCAACAGTTTATCAATATGCCCATCCTCATACAGCTCCTGCAACAAATTACGTTTGCTTCTTTTAACCTTCTTGTCAATCTGATGGAATTTGTCAATTAATTAATCTGCCAATAAAAATGGAATCTCAGTTTAAGTTGTGTTCCTCTTCCTATCAGTAATTTGAATAATTTCACAAATGGTTAATAGAATATATATGTATAGCCTGTTAATGTCTTGACAATTTGTTGAGAAATACATATTTTCTCACCTATTTGTTTAATTCTTCATATATGTTGAATATAAGGAGTTCTATAGCAGAGATATTTCCTATAAAGATTTCCTGCACAAGTTAACCCTTTAAGAGTTAATTAAAGTTAATGATTTGGAGATTTATCTTATATCCTAGTACTTACTTGATATTATTAATTTTTCAAATAATTTTAATTGTCATTCTCTAAGCAATATCATTTATTTACAAGAAAAAATTTCATTTCTTGATGTTTATTACCTCAATTTTTTATGTTGACTGCAATAGCTAGCATTTCTAGGATGATATAAATGATAGTAGTGACAGTGGCCATCCTTGATTCATCTCTGAACTTATTGGAAATATTTCAAACTTTTTTTCATTAAAATAAACAAAACAAACCAACCCAAAACCAATAACCTAATGCTTATTTTTTGTTTGATAATGTGTACCATGTTAAAAGAGATCAATTTATTCCTATGCTTTTAATGTTTGTAATATGAAGAAGTATTGTATTTTATCCAAAGTTTTTTTATGTATCTATTACTAGAATAATTTTTATTGTTTTTGCTATTAGTATGGTTTGTTAGATTTATTGTTTCTCAAATGTTAAGCCAACCCTGTATTGTTGATGTAAATATAGCTGGCTAAGTGTGTTTGTGTGTGTGTGTGTGTGTGTGTGTATGTGTAATATATATTTCTATGGTTTCTTTTTTAGTATAGTATTCCACATTTTTGTGTTGATATTCATTAGAGATATTGGTCTTATTCTTTCTCTGCTTTATTTATTTTGGCTTAGATATCAAGACCATTTTGTCTCATAAAAGGAGTTTGGTAGTGTGTTTTTCACTATTTTTTAAAAAAAATTTATGCAATAATGGATTAATTTATTCTCTAGGTGCTGTATTGAATTTGTTTTTAAATTGATATTGTCCTGCTTTTCCTCCCATAGTAGTTTATTTTGGCTTCAGTTTTGGAATTCAATTTATTTATTTGTTTGTTTATTATGTATTTATCTATCAATTTGGAGTTCAGTTTATTTATTTTCATTTGTTTCATCTGTTCTTTTTCTTTTCTTTATATATATGTTTAGAGATATAAATTTTTTTTAATGACTATATCTCAATAGTTTTATTGTGTTGTCTTGTAATTTTCTTTGATAAAATTATCTAGTATTTCTATGCTTTTTTCTTTGACCTACATAGTCTAGGTTACATTACATATTATTCTCAAATTAGATTTCAATCCTTTCTTCAAATGCTCTTTAGATGTTATTTTGTTGTGTTATAGTCATTAAAGTGTATTTTTTATAATTCTCTTTTTTCAGCATTTTTTTGTGAGGCTTTTATGTTGAAGCACATGGTCAAAATTATTAATTACACTATATAAAGTTGAGAATATGCATATTATTTTTGTTCCCACTCAGTAATGGCCAGATCTCAATTGTATCTAATGATCATAAAATTCCATTCAGATCCTTAATTTTCATTTATCTTTTGTTGAATTATATCTATATATCTTAAAGAGGGTACATTGATGTCACCAACTATTCTAATTTGTTTCCTTTAGATATTTAGATGCTATTAGTTTTAGTAGTTACATGTTAAGTATTATTATTTCATTGTCTACAATGCTTTTCAGCATAAAATGGATTCACTTATCTTTCACCGTGTTTTCCCTGTGTCTTGTGTCATGATTTTTACCCTTGTTTTTTAAGGAATCTTTGTTTTTGTTATTTTGTTTGTAGGCAATTGGAGTTAAGTGAATTGCCCAGGGTCACACAGCTAGTAAGTGTCAAGTGTCTGGTCTGAGACCAGATTTGAACTCAGGTCCTCCTGACTTCAGGGCCGTTGCTCTATTCACTGTACTTTATCCTTGTCTTTTAAATTCACTTGGGGCATAACAAATTCTTCTCCAGGTTTGTTTTTTAACTTTATTAGAATTTTTGTGTTTCAAGTTCTTCCTTTTAAATGACATATTCTAAACATTCTTACCTCTAAACAATTTTGCTACCTTCTATTTCATGTATGAGCTTAACTCATTAATATTCATAATTATCAGATGATTTGACTGTTAAATATATTTTTCCATCCATGATTTCTTCTCACAATTTTTCCTCATTGTTCCATATCTCCCCTCCCTTCTTTGCAAATACAAATGACTGTGAGGAAGAAAAGAAATGGGCTTAACATTATTAATATGTAATTGGTATGTTCAGATCTCATTCCTTTATCCTTCCTCTACACCCAGTTCATGCTTAGATTCCTAGTTCTTATGCTTTCTTTGTATCTTTGTGCCCCTCCTCCTACTTTATGATCTGACTTTTATAGTTGAATTTGATTTTGCTTGTGATTATAGCTTCCCCAACTGTATTCTTCCTCTTAAAGTTTACCTTCACTAGGTGGTTCAGTGGATAGAGCATGTTCCAGGATTCAGAAAGACCTGAGTTCAAATCTGGCCTTAGACACTTACTGGCTGTGTGACACTGGGCAGATCATTGACCAAAAAAGAAATCATGGTTTGCCTGAGTTTCCTCATCTGTAAAATGAGTTGGAGAAGAAAATGGCAAATCACTCCAGTATCTTTGCTAAGAAAACCAAAATGGGATCATGAAGAGTTAAATATGACTGAACAACATCTTTCTATGTCTTTTCTAAGCAATTTGCTGTTTTTTTCAAACTCTCTAATTGATTTTTCACATCTCTTGCTTTAAATTTCTATGAACTCTTGGAGTACTTGTGCCAGGCTATTTTCCCCCCCGATGCTCAATTTCTACTTATTGTGGAGATTCTCTCTTCTGACTTAAATGTTTGAGCTTCTTTTAACCCTCAGAATTTCTTCATTTTGTTAGGGATTTTCTTCTGTTTACTCATATCTCTGAATTGACTTCCTGGATTAGTACTTTGTGTCAGGGTTAGACTTTGACCTCTGTGGCACTCCTTTGCCCTTTGAAGTCTTGATGCTACTACTTTTGCTTTCTTGCATTTCAGAAAGGGGTCCTGGTCCCTATGCCAGCCTTCTTCAGCAACCCTGGCCTGGGACCAAGAGGTGAAACTTGAGTTGGGACTAGGTTTCATTCATTCCCAGGAGAATCACTAACTTGGAGTTTGTTTGTTGCTGGATGCACCCTGGACAGACCCAGAGAAGGTATTGATGATCAGAAATTTCAATGTCTTCAAGCTTCAGATCTCCCAGTGGACCCCAGCTCTTGCTTCTCAAGCACTTCTGACCCATCTCCATCTCCTCGTGTGATTATCTACTGGGAACTGCCAGTGTTACTTAGTGCAGCTCTGGCAGATGTCAAATAGATATCAAAGATCACATTGACTTTGGGCCTCCTTGAAAGCCCATGATACAAATTTCTTGAATACCTCTCTCTCAGTTCTATCTACTTGTAAGTCACTTACCAAGATCTGGTTTAACTGTTGTGACTAAGATTGTGCTGTCTTAAACCCACCCCCACTTAGTGGGCTTATGACCAATTGTTTCCAATTGATTTCTTCTGTAATGTTGGCCTGGATTGAGGAGATTACTGTTTCCCTTTGGATTTATTAGATCATTGCTTCAACTGGCATCTTTATATAAATTTGATATTGTGTTTCTGCGGGGTACTGGACTTGACTTGAACCTTTCATGGAACCATCTTTATTCAAAATGCTTTCTTTTGCAATAAAATTCCTGTCCATTATTCTTGGGGATTGAAGTCAATTTTCAGGGTTTTTTTTCCTTCAGGAAATAGACAGTATAAATCCACGTGGTTTATATTACATCCAGATTATTTAATATAAATGAAAACCTCTTGCAATGATTGAAGCTAAAACCAGCAAATATTTCCATTAATACAACCTAACTTGTTTTTATTCACATGACTATTTGGTATAAAAACCTTATATAAATACCCATATCTATAATCTGTGCCTTTGGCTCATCATAAGAAAGTATTGGTATTTCCTCACAACTACCAATTATTCTTGATTATCATGTGTCACTCACTTTATGTTCTTTTTTCAGTGCAAAGAGAAAATGAAGAAAAAATAGACATTCATCTCAAATTTCAAGGATCAAGCAAAACTAAACAATAACCCACTATGTGACAGTCTCATGGCACTAATAAAACTTACCCCTATCCAACACTGCTGCTTTATGTACTGTCATTATTCAAGAGAGGGAAGAGCCTATCTTGATAAATATCAGGATGATATTTATCATCCTATCTTATAGTAAGAATTAGAACTTGATTGTTGTACTTCAACTAAAATAAGTAAGCTAATCAATTTTTTATTAATAGGTAGTGATAGATTTTTTTCACAATAAATTTCAGCACTTTTCCAGTTATTATATTGCCCTTTAAAGCCCTGACATTATTAATTAATTAAAGCCCTTAATTTTAAATTTTTATTATTTGAAATAGAAGAGGGTAGCAGAATCCATTAGAAAGCCAAATTCAGCAATACATTGTTTTTAAGAAAAACAGTTGAGATAAAAAGCTAATTAGCTTTTTATACACATTGGGAAAGCATGAGTTATTATAATATAAATTATCTCCTTAAATATTTTGTGATTTTAGTAAGATAATTTTTATAAGACAATAGTCATTTAATATCCATTCTACCTCACCTGACTCTTGTCTGTCCTCATAAATTTTCCATAAGGGTAAGGGAGAAAGTTTCTAGGTCACACACATTTATGTATGTATATCACACACATATGTCATAGGTCTATTGACATTATGTGGATATTCTTATTTTATGATGGACCCACATGCTTTTCTGATCATACATGTCTTTATTGAAATATCTTGTGACACTTTTTTGTACACAATTCATCAATAGTAATGTGTTACAACCTATTTATTCCCACCATTCACATTTCTATCGTACTTACAGTCTTTATTAATTTAGTGGTTTCTCATCTGAGATAACTCCTTACCCATTTATCCTGTGTGTGTGTGTGTGTGTGTGTACACACACACATGCACACATTTTCTGTATATACATACATATATATATCTAGCTATATATCTTGCTATATAGTCATTTTTATGCTGTCCCCTACATTAAACTGTAAGCTCCTTGAGAGCTATCTATTTTATCTTTAATAATTACCTTTTCCTTGTTTAATTAGGAACATGAGATCTCCTACCTATACCTGTGGAAAGTTTATGATCTGCTTCTCTTTGAATTTTGAATAGCATGATCTTTAAAGTCAAGGTTATATATACATTTAGAATGAACTTTTGGATATAAGTTTTTGGGCCAAATGTTATTTCTGTCTGATTGATTGATTGTGTTCTCAGTAGTTTTTTTTTTTAAACAAATTGAGATTTCTTTCCTAAGTAATGGATGTTTATAGTGTATTTTACACTTGTTTTTTGAGTTCCATTGTCTCTGATTCTCCTTTGTCTAGTCTGTTCAGTTGATCTATTTCTCTATTTTTTGGCCACTACCAGATAGTTTTGATGACTGCTGCTTTATGATATAGATTGGAATCTGGAGAGCCCTTTCCTTTTTTTTCTCTTTCTTCTTTTTTCTTGAATAAGAGAAGAGTGGGGAATAAAGAGAGTAAGAATTACAAGGATATGAAGGAGGAAAAAACACAACAATCGTGACCTTGAATGTGAATGAGATGAGCTCATCTATAAAATGGAAGAAGGTGACAGAGTGAATTAGAAAGCAGAATCTAAAATTATGTTGTTTCAAGGAATCATACTTGAAAAATTGTTCATACAGTTAAAATAAGGTGATGGAACATGTATTTTACCTCATGACTAAAAAAGGGCAACGACAATAGTGATCTCAAAATAGAAATCAATTAATTGTCTTTTGACAGAGTTATTTATTATTCTTTGTTTTCTTGACTACTTCCTATATTTATATTTCAAAGTTTACACTCAATTATGTCTTTTTAATGAAGAATGCTTGGAATTCCTCTATTTCACTACATGTACATTTCCCCTTCTAGGATTAAATTAAGTTTTACCAAAATAGTTATTCTTGGTTGTATCTTTTGTCTTTTGGAAGGTTGTATTTCAAGCTCTTCTTTCCTTTTAGTTGGAAGCTGCTATATCTTGTGTGATGTTTCCTCAGTACTTGATCTGGTTGCTTGTAGTATATTTTTCTTTGACCTGGAAGCTCCGGATTTTGACTGTGATTTTCTTGAGTCCTACCCCCCACTCTCAGAACAGAACCTAGTGAATTCTTTCTATTTTCACTTTCTTTATATCCTCAGAACTTAGCACAGTGTCTAGGACATAGTAGATGCTTAATAAATACATTTTGACCTAATGACTCTGCCCTCTGATTCTTATTCACTTTGGTAGTTTTCATTTATGATTTCTTGAAATACAATATCAAAGCCCTTTTTTTTTGCTTATGATTTTAGATGTCTATAATTCTTTGATGATCTTACATTTAACTATTCCCCTGGTTAGTTATTTCTGATAGTTCTGATAATATTTATACTATATTTTCTTATAATTTCAATCATGATTTTGTTTTAATATTTCTTGTTCTAATTTGAATTCACCTCTTATCCACAATTAAGAAAGGTGTATGATATTCTTCTTTTCTATTTATTTCATGGTATTATCTTTAATATTTCAGTCATCTATCCATTTTGAATTTACTGGGGAATATATTATAGGATGTTAATCTAAGCATTTCTGTCAGAATGCTTTCAATTTTTCCTAGCAGTTCTTATAAAACAGGGAATTTTCTCCTAAATAAGTTATATTTGTAGGTTTAGTGAATATTGTGCGAATAAGTTCCATTATTTCTGACTCTACTTTGTCTAGTATATTCTATTGATTGACTTTTTTCTGTTTTTAAATCAATATCAAATTGTTTCCATGACTGCTGCTTTATAACATAGTTTGAAGTCTGGAAGAGTTATTCCTATTTCACTCCCACTTTTTTCTCTTATTTCCCTTGATACTCTTGATTACTTTAATCTAACTCTATAAAGTATTTTTAATTGTTTGTTTAGTGTAGCATTAAATGGACATTAACTTTAGTCGTATTTTTACTTTTTATTATATTGAAGTGACCCAGATATGATCTCTGAACATCCCTCCAATTATTTAATTATTCTTTATATCTTTAAGGATCACCTTTTAGTTGAATCTATTTAAATATTTAATGCATTTTGGTAGATTGATTTCCATATAATTTCCATCTATATTTATATATAGTTATAGTTATTCCCATATATGTTTATATAGTTATTTTGAATGAATTCTGCCATTATTAATATCAAATACTACTGATTATTTGGATTTAGTTTGTAGCAACTTTGCTAATGACATTAATTGAAACACTTTTGTACAATAAAAATTAATGTATCTAAATTTGTAAAGGAAGTACCCAACTGGGAAAAATCTTTTTTATCAGATACCTCTAATAAGATTTGTTAGCTTTATATAGAGAGAATTAAAAAAAATATGTGACCAAAAGTCATTCTCTAATAGATAGTGGTTAAAAGATATGAACAAAATAACTATCATAAAAAAGAATTTCAATACTCCAATTCACTAGCAAGAGGAGACATGAGCCAAAACAATCCTGATGTTTCTCCTTACACCTAGAAAATAGGCAAAAATGTCAAAATATTTGATAATTTATGTTGGAAAGTCACCTTAATGCATTGTTGGTAGAGCTGTGAATTAGTACAACCATTGGGGAAAGAAATTTGGAATTATGCAAATAAAATGCCTAAAATATCTTTCCCAGGTATGCTACTGTTAGACATATATCCCAAGATGGTTAACAAAAACAAAACCTCTATATATACAAGAATATGAGCCTTGACTTCTATTATTGTCCTCTCTGGCTTTCCTGGAATTTAGGTTGATCTTAGGCTGCCTGGATGCTGGGTCAGACATCAATTGCCAGGGTGCTGCTCTGGCCCCATTTGCTATGGAGTCAATGGGTAGCTCCTAAGCTAGGCCTTGCTCTTGTTCTGTCACCTACACTGGGGCCCAGCTTCCGAGGCTCTGCCCTGGAGACTGGGGGAAGGGGATCACAGAATGGGACTTTAATGAGTGTTGGTTGCTGGTCTGGCCCTGGTTCCTGCTTTGTATCTGAGGAACTTAAATATTTTGCCTTCCACCTACCAAGGAATATCTCTGCTCAGAGCTTCTGTGGCATTCTAGCATTCTTTTTTGCATAGTTTCTTACTATACAAAAGGGACTATAAAAAGAATATCTTAGAGTGATTTATCTTTTTTTGTCTTAATTAGTGTTACTTTATTGTTGCTATATTTTTTAAGCTCCACATCCAGCTCTCTTTCCACTGCATTATAGTTATTGTTAAGAAGCCTTCAAGATTGTTCTTGGCTTGTGTGAAGGTAGAGCCTCAGGTTCTGGGTCATTTGTCACACCATCTTTTGTAATCAGATCAGCTATTGTCCTTCAGAAGGTAGCTGGTTAGTTTTGGAATAAAGCTTATTCACATTCAGCAGTTTTTTCAATTAGATGATTATGCTATCAAAAGGACACAATCATACTCATTACTTCATGTTAAAAACACACCCTGTTGGCAAAATGTTGGCATATCAAATCAATGCATTTATATCTTACCCTTCTTCAATCCCATTTCTTCCACTTTTGAGTTATACCTTCCTAGTAAGAGGAGGAAAATTCCTTCCTTGTTTTCCATTCATATATAATTTGAGCAATGTTTATACCTACATCTCTGGTGACTGTTCAATACTGAGGGACAAAGTCACAGGGAATAGACTATTGAATGTGTGACAAGGAAGCTCATAAAGAATATGGTCAGATGTCCTTCATTTACCTTTAATCAACAACAGCTGCTTTTTACATTGCCAGTGCATCTTTGATCTGTAATCCTATTCAGACCACTGTGGATGAGGTAGTTAAAAAGAAAGTTAGGAGGCCTATTTTAAAGACAAAAAAAAATCCCTTTGAAGTAATTGACAGTCCAAGAAGCCATAATTTGTTCACTTTATTCATTAGAGAACTTTAAATGTGTCAAAAATAGAATGATGTGCCTGTTTTTAGATCAGATTGAATGATGAAGATCACAACCCCTTTGGGACAGATGAGTGGGCAAGTGTCCTGTGAAAACAAGTTTATTGAGGGGGCATTTTATTACAGTGACAAAGGATATAGCTTACATAGTTTAATGGCAGGGATATTGGTTCAATATGCACTGAGATAGCTGGTCTTCTAATAATGGCAGATTTATTGTGTTAGCCAGAGCTAAGCTGAATGGGCTCTACAGTCGTGTTTTTAAAACTTCCTATTCATTCTGCTGCTAAAAAGTCTTGACTATCTCTCTGGCAGTGTAGTGTTTGCTGAGGAATTTATAATAATATTTAATATATCATAAATGACAAGTAGAGACAGTGTGGTGCAATGGAAAGAACCCTGAAATAGAAGTGAAGAGACCATGTTTCACATCTCTGACATATTTGGGTAAGTCACTTTCATATACCTGGGTCTCAGTTTTTTTTTCCTCCATAAAATAAGTGGAATGCATTCAATAGTCTCTGTGATACCTTAAAGTTCCAAAAAAACCCCCAAAACAAAAACAAAAACACAAAACTTTGAATCTAGTCTATATGAATTTTAACAGCTTTATGTAGAAAATGCCTATCTATGAACTTTACAACTTAAAATTCTAATGTAGCTACTATGCATTTTAGAAGAATGAATTGTACATTTTGTGGTAAATAACTTTGGTTCAAGAGACGTCATGAAATTTTTTTGTCAGAAAATCATGTAAGTGCAACATTTTAGATCTAGGGAAACTTGGAGATAAAATAGATAAATTCCGTCATTTTATGGGAGAGTAAATTGATGTCTAGTAAAGTGGCATTTTGCCCAGTATCATTCATTATAGTATGGATTTGATTACTATGCCCAATGATAACCCAGTCAATGGTGTTACCAGATACCAATTGGCCAGTGTTTTAGTTTCTGGCAGGCCTTTATAACTCCCGTAACTGGCTTAGGGAACCGAGTTCCCAATGTATGGAATACACTTGATTTGCCATTGCCCCCTCCCTATAACAAAGATCATGAGTTGGATTTTCATAGGATTATTATTGTTATTCAGTATTGAAAATAATTTATGCAACACAAGCATTCATTTTTTAAAGACTTTTTTACATCACTGAGTCTTTTGTATTTATTTTAATCTCTTTCATTTAAGTCAATACTTTGTCCCTAGTTTAATTTTGAGTATGCTGCTTTGGTACTATTCTATTTCCATAGGCTTCCACACTCAACTCCCCTTTACCTACCCTATACTGAGTTGCTTGAATTTACTTAGATTGCTGACTTTTCTTTTCTTTTTTCCTTTAAATTGTTTTCTCACTCTTCTTTTGACTCTTCCCTTTCTGTATACAATATTTTATAGTTTTCTTCTTCTCTACTCTCTCTGACCTCTTAATTTAAATACCATTCTTTTTGGTGACTCTTTTCAAGATGTTTTCATTTTCTTTGTTGTCTTCCTTATTCCTACCCTCTTTTTGTCTGTTCTGACTTCTAGTCACCTGTCATTAGTTCTTCCTTCTTTATCTTCTCTAAGTCATTTGTGGAGGAGGTAAAGCTTCCAGAGTACCAAATTTGAGTGCCCTCTTCTTTTTTTGTTGAACTTGTAGACCTCAATCTATCCTTGATATTTTCCTTTTGTGGTAAATGGAGCTTTTACATTGTGCCTCACTCTTATAAATATGAACTCATGAAGGAAGAAGGGTGATATGGTAATTCTGTCTTGTGAGTTGTCAGGCTTGTTCCTACCCTCCTCTCTTACCTTTATCACTTGTAACTCCAAAGATCAGGTTATTCTATCTCTGATCTCATATTTTTATCCCCACAGGTTAACTGCCCCCAGGGACTTATATTTGTCCTTTACTGGGGATAGGATTTCGTTTTTGGAGGTATAATCCTTTTCCCCCCAAAATATGGTTTCTTATTGTACCAATCCTTCCTCCATCCCAGTGGAACCCATTATAAGACTACTGTTTCTTACCACAAATTTACATGTTTACTCTCCCTCCTCCCAATCTTAGGATTATTCCTTAATGGTGACTAGACTCATTTCTGTCCCCTGCACCAATCATTCTCTTCCTTTGCTTTTCTCCTACTCTCCCAGAACCCTCTCCACTCTTGTTAAGAGACTACATAAAACTACTATTCCTTTTTTTCCTCTCTTTTGGAATGGGTCAGGCTACATCTCCAGGACCTCTTTGTCTCTTGCTTCCCATCTCCTAACTCAAGTGACTTCCCATTGTGTTATCCCTCCCACAAAATATACTAATTCACTTATTGGGAAGTATGAAATTCAGATCTTACTTCTCTTTTCTTGGTTCTTTAAGTTACCATTAAATTTTTAGCCTCTTATTTTTTTTCCTTTAACCTCCTCAACCCAATGTCTTTTTTAAATAGCATACAAACTGGGAAGACATTATTTCATTGCTTAGTATTTTTCTGATAATTGTACTTATATTTATCTTTTTGTGTGTATGCTTTTCTTTTTTGGGGTATTTGCAAGACAAACTCTACTTACCTATCTCTGAGGATTTTTCCATTTTTGTTTTTTCTTTCTTTGGAATTACTTTAACATTCATTAGTTAAATGTCCATTTTTAATTTGTTTTCATTGATAACTAGGCTTAGCTTTAAAAGATGTATTATTTTGGTTTGCAAGTTGAACTCTTTTCCTTTTTGGCTTATCTTATTAAATTCCTTTCTCTGATCCCTTATGTCTACAAAATAATCTTAAACTTTTTGAACTGATACTCCTCATTGCTGAAGGCTTTTCCCCTGATTGCTTGCAAAATTGGTTGTTTAGCATTGAAATTATGAAATTTGACCACTATGTATCACTACCTGGAAATATTCTAAGGATTTAATCAATAAGTACCTTCTTTTTGTGTTAAAAAGTCCAAGGCAGTTTTATTATATTATTTACTGAAGTATAGCATTCAGATATTTCTATTTATCATATTTTTAGAGATATTTATGATCTTAAAGTTATCTCTGCTAAGTTAATCTACATGGTCAGTCACCTTGGCATGTATAGAATTTATATGTTCTTTGATAGTTATTTAAGAATAATATTTTTAGGTAGGGGTTAGGTTTTAAAATCAGTACATAAGGCAAAAATTATCTAAAGTCAAAATTATTTTGAAAATTCCTTTATTTAGTCTGTCAGTAAACACTTATTAAGCACCTGCCATGTCCTCGGCATTATGCTAGTCTCTGGGGACATAAAAAGGAGTAAAAGACAGTCATTGTCCTCAATCAATAAATCTATATTTTAAGTGCTTGTGTGTGAAGAACTGTGATAATCACTGGGGATACATAAAGAATAGAAAGAGAGTTCGTGCCCTGAGACACCTCACAATCAAACCGGGTAGACAAAAAACAAATATATAAATAGTATAAATAGGAAATAATTAAAAGAGGGAGGACACTAGAACAAGAAGAGTTTGAAAAAGGTCCTTTAAAAGATAGGATTTTAGCTGGAAATGAAAAGAAGCCAACGAAACCAATAGGAAGAGATGAGGAGGGAAAGCATTATAGGCATGGGGAACACAGAAAAAAATTCCTATAGCCAAGAGATAGAGCATCTTCTTGAAGCAGCAAGGAGGTCAGTATCCAGTTATCATAGAGTATATAGTGGAGAGGGAGGTGTAAGAAGACTTGAAATGTAGAAGGGAACTAGGTTATGGAGGGTTGTGAACGCTAAATAGAAGATTTCATATTTCATCCTGGAGGCAATAGGGAGCCACTGGAGTTTATTGAGTCAAGAAGTGACATGGTCAAACCTGGGCTTTAGGAAAATCACTTTATTGACTGAATGGAGGATGGATTGGAGTGTGAAGAGACTTGACATAGGTGGAACCCCCATCAGACTATTTCAGTAATGCAAACATGAGGTGATGAGGGCCTGCACCCCAGTGATAGTAGTATCAGAAGAACAAGGGGATTTATTTGAGAGATATCACAAAGGTGAAATCAGTTGGTCTTGGCAGCAGATTGAATATGGTGAGTAAGAGACAGTGAGGAGTTGGGGATGGTAACTATGTTGTAAGCCTGAGGGACTAGGAAGATGGTATTGCCCTCTATAGTAACAAGGAAGGTAAGAGTTTAGTAGAAGCCTCAGTTGCAAACTTTCTCCTAAGCAATAAAGAGCTAAGCAAGAATAGTGGAAAATAAACTTCATTTTCATTTGTTTCCATAGAAATCATTCATCTGTTCTCTGACATAGAATGTCTTCACACACACACTTCCATCTATTGTGTATATGTATATTTTCTTTTTGTATAGTCTAAATTTCTCCCTTGTATCTTTCTGACTCCTCCTCACAGTTATCCCTTATTATAAAATATTGATGAAGAGTAGGGTTTGGTTTGGCAATGCAGAGGGAGAGACAGAGAACTAATAGATTGCAGTCAGATAAGATAATTTCCAAGTTCTTAAACATGAAGGTAGTACATTTGTGAGTGATGACAAGGTCATGGGCATGTCAAGGTACTATATTTGCTTGTGGCTAACACAGGGTGAGGAAGTAGGTTATGGAAAATGAGTAGGTTAGCAACTTAGTGATTAGCATGTTTGTGAGAGTATCAATATGCATGTTGAAGTACCCTTGTGTGAGGATAGTAGATGGGGAGGAGAGAAAGATTGTGAACCAGGTATTGAACTCATTCAGGAATAGTAGACAGTAGTCATTAAAATTCTGATTAATTGGAAGATGTGGCTGGTATTGATCTCAAAAGAGAAGAGGTTACTGAATGATGGAGGTGGCAGTATTAACCTGGAGAACAAGGAGTATTCCAACTTGCCTACCTTAGCCAGTGAGCCAGGTGAAATGACTGAAGGCAAAGCCAGTACTGGAAAGGGTGAACTGGGATGCTCTGTCATTAGGGCAGGGTAGGGGATTCAAGTCTCTGTGATTGCCAGAAGGTGGAAGGAGTGAGAGAAAAAGATTTAAGATGAAGGCAAATTTGTTGGCTATGAAACAGGTATTCTAGAGGAGAGATGAGTAGTTCATTGAAGGCAGGGCCTGGCCTTTACCTCATTTTGTAGGTACAGCTCTTAGCGCAGTTCCTGGCACCTACTAGGCACTTAATAAACATTTATTGATTGATTGATTGACTTTGGGGTGGGAGATGTGAGGGATAAGAATAAGGAAGGGAGTGGTGAGGAATGTGTAGAGTATGACCAGATGTGAGTAAGTTAATTATTAAGTGGAAGATGCCTCTCTTCTTCCAAGAGAAGACTGGAGTTTGGACAGGAGATATGTATAACATGACATGGAAGGCACATGGTCAGATAGAAGGCTGTAATTTCTCCACTCCTCTTCCCACCAAAGGCTGGAGGTCAGGCAGAAGATGGAAGATGACTCTATGCAGCATGAGATTACTGTCTTGCATACAACTGACTTTCCTTTTTTTTCTTCCCTCATTGGACACAGACAAGAGGAGATGGAAGGCATGGTGGTCAAATAGTATCTTATCTCACCTTTTCACACAGATGTTGGAGTTTTGGCACAGCAGGAAGTAGTATCACAGATAAAATGTGTTGTTTTACTAAGAAAGTGCAGTATAGTATCTTCAAGAAGTTGTTGCTGGAAAGGGGTGAATGTGCCTTTAAAAGAAAGCATTCTAGATTTGAGAAGATACCTCCTTCCACTACTTTGCATTGCACATAATGTCAGTTTTTTCCCTATGTATTGCTTAATTCCTCTTTTTCTTCATTTCAGTTGTTTTCCAGTCATGTCCGACTCTTTGTGATCCCATTTGGGGTCTTCTTGGCAAAGATATTGGAGTGGTTTGCATTTTCCTTCTCCAATTCATTTTATAGATGAAAAAACTTGAGGCAAACAGGGTTAAGTGACTTGTTGAGGGTCACACAGTAAGTATTTGAGGTCAAATTTGAACTCAGGCAGATGAGTCTTCTTGACTCAAGATCCAGCACTGTATCCACCATGCCACATAGCTGCCTTCTTTTCCTAGCTTCTTTTTAAAAAATCTTTGTAAAAGGGGATAACTGGGAGGGAGAGTCAGAAAGATACAAGGGAGAAATTTAGGACATAAAAAGAAAATATTATACACATACATAATAGATGGCAATATGTGTGTGTGAAGACATTCTATGTCAGAACAGATGAATAATTTCCATGGAAACAAATGAATGTAAAGTTTATTTTTCACTATTCTTGCCTGGTTCTTTATTGTTTAGGAGAAAGTTTGAAACTGGGACTTCTACTCAAAAAGATGAAAACAAAAACAGATAAAGACATATCTGGCAAGAAAACTGAAGATCATAGGAAAATGCTCTTGAAAAGATATCATTTAAGTGTGATTATATGGGATGGTGATCACATCACTTCATAAATTTTTCTTCTTCCTCTCATATCTACGTGGACCATTCCTGTCATCTCTAATCTCTATCCTGAGCTACAGTTCCACATTAACAACTCTCTTGTGAACATGTACAATTAAATGTCCTATAGGCATCTCAAACTCAACATATCCCAAACAGGTCTTTGCTTCCAAGTAATTCTTTCCCCTCAACTTTCCTATCATTGTAGAGTGTACCACCGCCCTCTCAGTCACCAATGCTCACAACGTTGATGTCATCCTTGACTTCTTGGTCTCACTTTTCATATCTAATTTGTTTTCTTATCTTGTTATTTCTACCTTCAGAACATCTCTTATAAATCTTCTCTACTCATATAGACACCATTCTAGTACAGGTTCACATCACCTCTCACTTGGATTATTGCAATAGCCTTCAAATTGGCTTCTCTGCCTTACGTCTCACCCACTCCAATCCATTATCCTCTCAGCTGCCAAAATGATTTTCCTAAAGCTAACATCTAATAATGTCTCCTCCATTGGAAGATGAACTCCTTGAGGGCAGGGGCATCATTTTTACTTTTCTTTGTATATATACCCAGTGCTTAACATAGTGACATCCATTCCTAAATCTGTGCTTTTGCACCTGGGATGATCTACCTCCTCCTCTTAGCTTTTCTGGCTTCTTTCAAGGCTTAGATAAAACCTTACTTTCTTTAGGAGACATTTGCCAGTTATGCTTGATGCTAGTTCCTTGCTTCTGAAATTAACTTCTTTCTACTCTGTATATATTTTTTATGTGTAAAGTTGTTTGTGTAATACTGGCTACCCTGGCTTCCACAGTCTGAAGGCCAGGTATGTTACATTTCTTACCTCATCTGAGGTTCTCCAGTACCCTTAAGGAGGTTTGGGGATGTCTAGGTTCTTTGCCAATGTCTCCAGTCCCACCAGTGATTTTCCCTTAAGTGTAGGGGATGGGTCCCCTAAACTCCATTTTCATTTAACCATTAACAGTCAAATTAGCTTTTGCAAAGGAATATTTACTTTAAACATACAATCATAAGTATACAAACTTACTCCTCCAATACATGGATCTCATTTCCTCAGCCCCTAATAGCACCTCAGTCTCTGGGGAGAAAAAGGGGATTTGGTTCATAGTTTAACTCCATTCCTGTAAAGCCTAATCCCAAGTTCCAAGTCCTGAACCTCTCAGGCTCAAATTCCAGGCATTTTGGCTTCTCTGGCATTCTTTGCTAGGTTGGCTGCAACAATACACCTGAAATCCTAGCTTCTAGTTTGCCATGGGTCAAATTCTTGGTCCATTGGAGATCAATTCCAGCATCTAAAACCAAGAAGAACAAATGAAACATTAGAAAGAAACATCCCTAGGGCCATTTCTTGAAACTGGAGAGGGGTGTGGTAAGGTATCCCTCTTCACAGTTTAGTTCGTGGCATCTACACAGTGGGTAAACTATGACCTTTACTCTTTGGATGCAGCAGGAAAGACTACACAGAAAAGAAGGAGAGAGGCTGTCCTAGTGTGGCCACTTTTAAAGATGCAGTCAATCATCGGAGGCTATTCACACTCACATGGTAGGAAAGTGCAGAATTCAGGTTCCCTCTATGTTTGGAGATCTAAGAATGTTCCCAAGGTCCCTTACATTTACACGTTGTCTCCTCCATTGGAAGATGAACTCCTTGAGGGCAGGGGCATCATTTTTACTTTTCTTTGTATATATACCCAGTGCTTAACATAGTGCCTTGCACTGACAACCTTTAAAAAATACTTATTAACTAATTGGCTGAATGTTTTACCATGAGACAAAAGAGGACATAAAGCAGTCAGATGGAGTCTTCCAGCTGACAAGGAATGCTATGAAAACAACTAAGTCTGTCTCTTTTATTAGCAAAATTAATAGACCATGAGTTGGTATAATGAAAAAATTCCAGAATTATCATGATAAGGTGCTCATTTGAGAAATATGATGACAAATCCTCAAGACCTGAGACCAATTAATGCAGCAGTGGAACCATATAATCTTACTCTTGGGGGCACATTATAATTGAGGAGCAAGTGAAATCACCTGAATTATTTTAATTGGTGTTTCTCTTTTTAAATATAGTTTAATTTGCATAAAATAAATGTGTAGTGCCTTTTGATTCCCTTTGTCCAAATGTTCTTCCATATTTTTCCAATTCCAAATCTATTGTTTTGTTTTTCAGAGCTTCTTACTTTTTAAAAAGATATTCTCTGCCAAATCCTCTAATTTATCTACCTTGGTTTTTTGACTTCATTAATTCTCATTTAAGACCTCATATTCTTTTCTAATTATTATCCATTTAATATCTTCTTTTGATAGCTTTATTTCTCTTTTGAAATATCCCAGAGTTCCTGATTGTTCTGTGGGAATCCACAGATTTCTCATTTTTGTTAGGGATTTTGGGGGTTCATTTTCCTTCATGATACAATATTTGTTCAATGTTTTAGGGCTATCTTTGAAGTTTCACTCATCTTTCCTTCTGTTTTTTAAATCTCTTTCTATAAGTTGATTTATCTGCCTGGAAGCTAGTCTTATTCTTAGCCTTTATCCTGGGACTTTTTTCTTTCCTCCTTTTTTCTTGTGTTCTCTGTAGCTTGTCTTTGGCTTCTCTCTTCACTTTTTGTCTCCTTCCCTTTGCTTCACAGGCTCCCAGAACGCATGTCCTCACTGTCTTTCCTTAGAAGTTATGGGAACCTGCTTGGCTGTATGCCCTAATTAAAATCCACCAGAAAAGGATTGATCACAGCTAGGTTCAAATTCTATTTCCTATGGACATATATTTCCCGAAGGCTTCATGTTTAGCTAACTCTGTGCTACTGTCTTTCACTCCAGCCTACCCCTCCAGTTTTCTTCATGTGGCAAACAAGAATCAATGTTTCACTTCTTGCAGGACTGGGTTGGAGTTCAGAATGAATAACTAGCATGAGACAATCTGGTAAGGACTTTTGTAGTTGGACCCTGAAGCACAAGTTTACAAGGTTGGTTGCATTGACTAGGCTTGGTATGTGGGGTGGACTAGGGGAGGAATATTGAGGAGAAGCTTGCAGTGTTTCAGTAATCTTGAGTTGTTTCATTAATCTTTTACCTTTTCTGTTTTCTTTTTTAAAATAGTATTTGATTTTTTTCCCCAATTACATGTCAAGGAAAATTTTAGCATTCATTTTTACAAGACTTTGAGTTCCAAATTTTTCTCCCTCCCTCTCCTCCAAAAATGGTAGATAATTTGATATATACATACTTTTTGATATAAAAAGTATGCTTCAATATGCATTTAAAGCCCATCAGTTCTTCATGTGGATTTCTGCTTTTCTTCTAATCTTTGTTGCATTGGTTTTGTTTGTGCAAAAGCTTTTTAATTTAATATAATAAAAATCATCTATGTTACATTTCATAATGTTCTCTGTCTCTTGTTTGATCATGAATTCTTCCCTTCTATCAACTTCTGAGAGGGTTCAGTTGAGGTCCCTTAGTATAGTTTTGCTATCTATTTCTTCCTATAACTCACTTAACTTCTTCTATAAGAATTTGGATGCCATACCACTTGGTGCATATATGTTTAGTATTGATATTATTTTGTTATCTGTGGTACCTTTTAGGAAGATGTATCTTGCTACCTTATCTCTTTTAATTAAGTCTGTTTTTGCTTTTGCTTTGTCTGAGATCAGGATCACTACTTCTGCTTTTTTTACTTCAACTGGATCATAATAGATTCTGCTCAAGTCCCTTAACTTTACTCTGTGTGTTTCTCTGTTTTTGTGTCTTTCTTGTAAACAATATTTTGTAAGATTCTGGTTTTTGATCCCCTCTGCTATTCTGCTTCTGTTTTATGGGAGAGTTCCCCCCCTTCAAATTCACAGTTATGACTACTAACCATGTATTTTTCTTCATCCTATTTTTCCTTCTGATTGTCCTCTCTCTCCTTTCACCCTTTCCCTCCTTGACAGTGTTTTGATTCTGTCTACCACTTTCCCCAGTCTGTCCTCTCTTCTATCAGTTTCCCCCTTTATTTAATTTTCTCCCCTCCTACTTTCCTGTCAGGTAAGATAAATTTCTATATTCAACTGACTGTGTATATTATTCCTTCTTTGAACCAATTCTCATCTGAAAGTAAGGTTCAAGTGATGCCCATCACCCACCCTTCTATCTTTCCCTCCCGTAATCATTTTTTGTGCCTCTTCATGTGAAATATTTTACCTCATTCTACCTCTCCCTTTCTTCTGCACCCAGTATACTCCTCTTTCTCGTCACTTAATTATTTTTGTGTCATTGCCTCAAATTTACCTTATACTTGTACCTTCTGTTTATGTATATTCCTTCTAGCTGTACTGTAAATGGTATAATTTTTAAGAATTAAAAGTATCAGTTTCCCATGTAGGGATGTAAACAATTCAGCTCCATTGAATCCCCTATGTTTTCTTTTTGCTTTTTACTTTTTTAGGCTTCTCCTGTTCTTAATACTGGAGATCATTTTTTTTTGTTCAATTCCAGTCTTCTTATGAAAGCTTGAAATACTTCTATTTCATAGACTTATCATTTTTTCCCTTTTTGTATTATGCTTAATTTCATCAGGTAAGTAATTCTTGGTGAGAATTTGCCTTCTGGAATATTATGTTCCATGACCTTCAATCCTTTAGTGTCACAGCTGGTAAGTCCTGTGTAATCCTAATTGTGGCTCCCCCATATCTGAATTGTTTCTTTCTGGCCCTTGAAGTATTTTTTGCTTGACCTAATAGTTATGTAATTTGGCTATAATGTTCCTTGGAGTTTTTCTTTTGGGATATCTTTCCTGAGGTGATTGGTGGATTCTTTCAATGCTTGTTTTGCTATCTGGTTCCAGGCTATAGGGCAGTTTTCCTTGATAATTTCTTGAAGACTGCTGTCCAGGTCCTCTTTTTGATTATGGCTTTCAGGCAGTTGAAAGATTCTGATATTGTCTCTCCTGGATCTATTTTCCAGGTCAGTTATTTCCCCTATGAGTTATTCTACATTTTCTTCTATTTTTTCATTCTTTTGAATTTGTTTGATTAATTCTTAATGTTTCATCATTTGCCTAATTCTAACTTTGAAGCAGTTGTTTTCATCTGTTAGCTTTTGTACTTCCTTTTCCATTTGGCCAATTGTAATTTTTAAGAAATTGTTGCTCTTTGAAAAAGAAGTACAAGGGGCAGAGCCAAAATGGTGGAGTAAAAGCAGTGACTTGTTTGAGCTTTTCCCCAGACCCCTCCTAACACCTGTAAAAATGGCTCTAAACAAATTCTAAAGCAGCAGAACCCACAAAAAGAAGGAGTGAAACAAATTTCCAGCCCAAGACAACCTGGATGGTTGATTGGAAAGGTTGGTTGTGCCGGGCTGGGAGAGTTCAGTGTGGATGCGCAGGCAAAGACCATGCTTCAGCAAACTTGGAGCAGGCCTCAGGGGACTGAATCATGGTCAACTGTGGTGGTTTCTAGACCTCTCAACCCAGAAATGCCAAAGACAACTTAGAAGATCGGTAGGAAAGGTCTGTGCCCTTGGTGAGAGAAAAGCTCAGTCCCATCCCCAGTCCTAGCATAGCCCTGGGGTGACAGCTACTTCTGGAGCTTTCAGCCCACAAATGGTAGGGAAATTGAGTGGCTTATCAGAAGGGGATTGCAGGGATCTCTTTGCTGGTACTGAGGCAGGAATCTCTTGCTTTGCTCATGCTTGGATCTGCATCACAGTTCTGGGTGGTGATCCTGGGGTGAGGAGGAGCACTGGTGTGGGGGAGCTTGTAGTGGCAATGGAGAGGAAATCCTTCTCATGGTTCCAAGGCAGAAAAGAGTGCTTGTAGTCACTCATAGACCAAAGCACAGGCCAGGAAAGGAGTAAACACCTTGTCTTTGATCAAACCACCTTGGAAGAACTGAAAATTTACAGGTCCCTAGGAGTGTCTCTGCAAACAACTGCATGAAGCTCGGGGCAGTACATTCTCCACACTGGGAGCAGACCCCTACCTTAACAAAGAGGTTAAAACTCAAGTAATTTGCTGGGAACAAGAGCAAACTGCACAAAAAAGTCAGACCATAGAATCCTTTCTTTGGTGAGAAAGAAGATCAAAACATATAACCAGAAGAAGACAACAAAGTCAGAGCTCCTATATCCAAAGCCTCCAAGAAAAATATGAATTGGTCCCAGGCCATGGAAGAGCTCAAAAAGGATTTTGAGAGGAATTACTTTCTTCAATAGATTTTTTTCATTCCTTTCCCATTTGGTCAGTTCTACTTTTTAGGCAGCTGTTTTCTTTTTCCAAGATGTTGACTCCCCGCCACCTCCCAATTCTCTTGCATCACTATCATTTCTTTTCCCTATTTTTCTTTTATCTCTCCTATATGATTTTTAAGCTCATTTTTTAGTTCTTCCATGAGTTCTTTCTGGGCTTGAAACCTCTTCCTGTTTTTCTATGGGGTTTTGCCCATAGGTGTTTTGACATTGTTGTCTTCATCTAAGTTTGTGTCTTGGTCTTCCCTATCACTATAATAACTTTCTATGGTCATATTCTTTTTTGGGTGTTTGTTGCTCATCTTCTTTGACCTTTTTCCTTTCTTTTAAATTTGAGCTCTACTTCCTAGGTGGAAAGGGAATTTCTCAGGCTTCTTATGCCAGGGACTGCAGGCCCTGGCTGTTTACCTGGTGCCACACTGATATTGCCCGGAGCCCCACAGGGGACCCTCATGTCTGGTGCTGTGCTGAAGGGGTGGGGTGGGGTGGGGGTAGCTGGTGCTACTGGAGGCTATAGGTGTTTGACATCTTATCTGGTGCTCAGCCAGGGTCTTAGTGCTGGTGTCTATAATGTGCTGAGGCTGGTGGGGTGTTCCTGTGTTTCCCTGGGGCTACACTGAAGCATCTGGTGGTTTGGCTGCTGGAGGTTGCCTATTTGCCAGGCTCTAAGCTGAAGCTTGTGGAGGTCTGTTAGCTAGAGGTTAATTGTTTGCCCAAGGCTATGTTGAAGCATGTTATGGTTCTCAGAGCTTGAGTCTGCCTATTCCCCTGGCTATTCTGAGGCATGTGAGGGGTGTACTGGTGTTGGCATTTGCCTGCTCCACTGCACTAGGCCTCAGGATTCTCCTGCTGGTTTGCTAATGTGGGGTTTAGTGCTGGCCTACTAGGATTCTTCCTGTCCTGGAATGTGCTCCCTTTTTACCTGAGTGAGACAGACCTTTCTTTCTGATTTTCTAAGTTTCTCGGGTTAAAAGATTATTTCACCCTGTCTTTTTGCTGGTTCTCCTGTTCCAGAATTTGTTTTTGGGTGCTGTTTTATGGTTGTTTGGATGTGACTAGGGGAGAATTATGGTGGTTTGCTGCTTACTCTGCCATCTTGGCTCCCAGAAGTTAGAAGCCCTTTTCTGTTTTCTTACCTTTTGGATTTGAGGAGTGCTGGTGTGGTGGAGCTTGTAGTGGTGGTGGAGAGAAAATCCTCCTCACAGTTCCAAGGCAGAAAAGAGTGCTTGTGTTCACTCATAGACCAGAGCATAGGCCAGGAAAGGAGTGAACACCTCACCCTTGATCTTACCATCTTGGAAGAACTGAAAATGTACAGGTTCCTAGAAGTGCCTCTGAAAACAGCTGCACAAATGCCCCAAAGCTTGGGACAGTACATTCTCCACACTGGAAGCAGACCCCTACGTTAACAAAGAGTTTATAACTCAACTAATTGGCTGGGATCATTAGCAAACCTCACAAAAAAAAAAATCAGACCATAGAATCTTTCTTTGGTGACAAAGAAAATTGAAACATACAACCAGAAGGAGACAACAAAGTCAGAACTCCTACATCCAAAGCCTCCAAGAAAAATATGAATTGGTCCCAGGCCATGGAAGAGTTCAAAAAGGATTTTGAGAAGCAAGTAAGAGAAGTAGAGGAAAAACTGAGAAGAGAAATGAGAATGATACAAGAAAATAATGAAAAACAAGTCAACAGCTTACTAAAGGAGACCCAAAAAAATACTGAAGAAAATAATACCTTAAAAAATAGCCTAACCCAAATGGCAAAAGAGATCCAAAAAGCCAATGAGGAGAAGAATGCCTTAAAAAGCAGAATTGGCCAAATGGAAAAGGAAGTCCAAAAGCTTACTGAAGAAAATACTTCCTTAAAAATTAGAACATAGCAATTAGAAGCTAGTGACTTTATGAGAAATCAAGACACCGTAAAATAAATCCAAAAGAATGAAAAAAATAGAAAACAATGTGAAATATCTCATTGGAAAAACAACTGACCTGGAAAATAGATCCAGGAGAGAGAATTTAAAAATTATTGGACTATCTGAAAGCCATGATCAAAAAGAGACCCTAGACATCATCTTACTTTTTGGATTTGGCTTTCCTTACTCAAAATTTGGCACATATTTTTTTCTTCTGACCTTTTTTTTTTTAACTTAGATCAGTAAATGGAAAATAATTACTCTGTCATCTCTCAGTCCACAATATTCTTTACCCAGATTTTATTTTTATTGCTATCTTTTGCCTTTACCTCACCTACCTTTATCACTTTATCCCTGCTATAAAACAATTACTTTTAATAAGGTATAAAGAATCAAAAAAGTCATTAAGCAAAACTAACCAATATATTCATAAAATCACATGTTGTAAATGTAGTGTTTCATAGTCATAGACCCTTCCCAATCTACAAAAATGTGGGGGGTGGAAACTTCTCATAGCTCTTCTTTGGAGCCAAAATTGTTTCTTGTGATTTCATGGTATTAGTTTTGATTGATTTGATTTACATTATTGTCTTCCTGGTTCTGCTAATTCTACTTTGTATCAGTTTATATATGTCAGCCCATTTTTCACTGTTGTCATTATATTTATTGTTTCTTATGCCATGATTATATTCTATCATTTGTACCAAATGTACAAATTTGTACCAAAACTTGCTTAGTCATTCTTCAATTGATGGGCATCCATTTTGTTTCCAGTTCTTTGGTACAAAATGCCATTATAAACATTTTGCTGTATGTAGGGCCTGTTTTTTGGTCATTAATTTCCTTGGGACGAATACCGAGTAGTAGAATATGTGAGCCAACAGAGATTTTAGTCACTTTCTTCAAAAAATTCCAAACTGCTTTCCAGAATGGTCTGACCAACTCACTACTTCACCCAGTAGTACACTAGCATGTTTTCCCACAAACCCTTTAACATTGACTATTCTTATATTGTGTCAACATCACCAATTTTCTGGGTGTTTTTATTTGGCTTACTTTTATTATTAATAACCTGAAAATTTATTTTATATGGATATTGATAATCTGTAATCTCACTGGTAGTATCTTTACTTAGATTTTTAGCAAAACACTTGGCAAAGAGTCTTATGTTATCCTAGTGGACAAAGAAAGAACATGGGCTAGATGACAGTACAATAAGGTAGATTTATTGTTTTTGAATAATTAGGTTTCTTAATGACTCCATATTACCTTGGAGGGATGTTTTTAATGGATCTGTCACTGGTCCTATTATGTTAAATATTTTTCTTAAGTGACTGGGATGTCCTGCAAGAGCCTGATATCTGAAGTAGTGCTCTGACTGGGGGTAACCCAAGGTGGGTGAATACCACAACAATTTGATTAGAGATGTCTCAGTGAGATATTTTTCTTTTGTTTGTTTAAATTATTTTTTTAATCAGAAAAAGTCTATCTTCTTTCCTTTTCTGTCCTCCCCAATAAAAAAATAAGAAAAACAAAACCCCTGGTTTTATTTATAGTCAAGGAAAAAAAATCCCACATTGCCCTTATCCTGAAAATATGTCTCAATATACACTCTGAATATGTCACCTTTCTATGCAGAGGCGATAACATGTGTAAGAGTTCATTATTGTCCATCAGAATTCCTAAGTTTCAAAATTGTTTGTTTTTACAATGTTGTCGTTATATAAATTGTTTTTCTAGTTTTGCTCACTTCACTCTTCGTCTGTTCCCATAAATTTTTATAGGTTTTTCTGAAGTCTTGCTCTTCATCATTTCTTACAGCACAGTAGTATTCCATTACATTAATATCCCATAATGTGTTCAGCCATTCCCCAGTTGATGGGTACTCCTTCAATTTCCAATTCTTTGCCACCACAAAAAGAACTGCTACAATTTTTTTTGTACGTATAGATCTTTTCCCTTTTTCTTTGATGTCTTTCAGGTATATAGACCTTGCACTGTTACTACAGGGAAGAATGCAAAGCAGGCCTTTGAAGAAAATGTATATTTTTAAAAACTTTAAATAATAGAAGAAAGAAAAAATTTGGCACACAATTGAAAAATGATCAGTAAAGCAATAAATCAAAAACAGTAAGCAAATGTGAAAAGTAGAAATTCTCAAGATAAGAAATAAACAAAGCTGAAAGCCAATCAAAAACCTTAAATAAATAAAAAAAATTCTGGAAATCAAATAGATAATCAAAATTAAAAGCCAAAAAAGCCCCAAACTCATTGTATTGATAAAGCTAGGAGCTGGTTAAAAAAGACCAACAAAACCAAAAACAATAATAAAACATCAAATGAAAAGTGAAAAAATTAACTTCCTATATAAAAAGTGGAAATTGAGAATTTATGACAAATGAGGAAATTAAGTGAATTATTAGAAATTATTTCCACCAATTATATGCAAATAAAACAGACACCATAAGTGAAATGGACAAATATTTATCAAAAATATAAGTTATCTAAAACATTACTGAAACACTAAACACACCATGAACAGAGAAAGTTGCAGAATATACTAAAAAATCAACAGGAAAAATAGCTTCAGAAAGAAATGGGATATAAAATAATTCTACAAGTCATTGACTTTTTTGTATAGTACCAACAAAACCTAACAAGGAGAGGCAGAAAAAGAAATTTAATTTGAAATACTTACAAAATGTATAAAATTTCTGAGACTTCACTTACCAAGACATGCATAGGAGTTATATGAATATAACTAAAAATATTTACAGGAATAAGATAGATCTAAATAATGGAAGAAATGTTACTTGCTCAGAGTTGGGCCATGCCAACATAATAAAAATGTTAGTTTACTTTAATGAATAGCAGATTCAGTGTCATACCAATCAACTACCCAAAGGTTATTTTATAGAATTTAAAGGATAAAATTTCACCTACAAAAACAAAAGGTGAAGAATCTCAAGAGAAATAATGAAGAAAATTGGGAAGAAAGTGACCCTATAGTAAAAGTTTAAAGTTTACTACAAAGCAGTAATCATCAAAATAATTTGTTACTGATGGAAAAATAGACAAGTTGATCAGTAGAATAGATTAGGTTTAGAAGATCCAAAACCAAATAAATATATCTGCATATTTAATGAACTCAAGAATTCCAACTATTGGGGTAAGGACTATTCATTGCAAAAAAAAAATGCTGGGAAAGCAGAAAGACATTATGGCAGTATTAGGGTTATTTCAAAATCTCACACCACAGAATATAAGCTTCAAATGGTTGCAAGATCTAGATGTATTATAAGGTCATATGATAATCAAATTATAAGAGAGAAAATACCTTTCACAACTATGGATAAAGGAAGATTTCTTGGTCAAACAAAGGTATAGAGAGGATCCCAGGACATAATGTGTATAATTTTGATTCTATGAAATTAAAAAGTTTCTGCATAAACAAATCAATGTAATGAGAATTGGAAAGAACCTAAGGAAAAATCTTTACAGCAAATTTATGCTATCCAAGATACGTAGAGAAGTGACACAAATATAAAAGAATAAGAATCATTATCCAATAGATTAATGACTAAAGGAGATGAATAGACAATTCTAAAAAGAAGAAAATCAAACTATCTATGACCATATAAAAAAAAATACTCCAAATCACTAACAATAAGAGAAATGCAAAGTAATGCAAAATAAAACAACTTTGAGTTTCCAGCTCACATCCAGCAGATTGCAAAAGATGATGAAAAAAGAAAATGGTAGTTTTTGGAGGGGCTATTGCAGGACAGGTACACTAATGCCCTGTTGCTGAAGTTATTAAATGGTCCAACTACTCTAGAAAGCAATTATACCCCCAAAGTCATTAAAATTGTATATACCCAGTGGTAATATTATTCAGCTTATACCATAAAGATATCAAGGAAAGAGTAAAAGGATAGATAGACACAAATATATACCGCAAATATGTATGTGTATATGTGTGTGTATATGTGTGTGTGTGTGTGTGTGTGTGTGTGTGTACTGCAGCATTTTTTGTTGTGGGGAAGAATTGGAAACAAAATGAGGCCCTATTATTTGAGAAATGACTGGACAAATTATGGTAAATTAAAGTAATAGAAATATATTATCCCATAAGAAATAATGTAAAGGGAAGATTTAGAGAAACTTGAGAGGACTTGTATGAACTGATGATAAGTGAAGTGAGTGAAACCAAGAGAATGAATAGTGCAATGACTTCAACATTGTACAGAAAAACAACCCTAAAAGACTCAAGACTGTTCAGTGCAATGACCAATTATGACTCTTGATAGAAGGCTGCTAATGAATAATTATTCCTATCTCCTCACCGAGAGACAATGAACTAGAGGTGAAAATGAGACATGTTTTGGATATTGCCAATGCATAGATTTGTTTTGTGTGACTGGAGATAGTGAGGGACTTAGGGAAGATTTGGCAGAAGTGGTAGTCATACTAAAAACTAGGAATAAAGGAGCATCAATGAATCATTAAACAAATAAATAGAAAGGAACAGAAGGAATTTCAAAAAGGTACATAAACAAAACAGTGTCAGAACCACCATGTTAATTTTGAATTATAAAAAACAAAAATACTCCAAGCTTTATGTAGAGAGGATAAAAAGGCAAACATTATATGTGCCAGTACAGTTTTATATACCATCCTTTTTTTCTAATTTTCTGTACATATTGAAAATGATCATGTTGGTCAATAATAATAATAATAATTTGATTTTAAAGAGTAAATAAAATGTATATATTGATAGATTGATTCTTACCATCTATTAATATCTAAGTTCCTTGCAATGCTGTTTCTGATTCTACCACTCTACTAAAGCTGATTATACCAAAGTTAGTTATAATCTCTTAACTGCCAAATCCAATGGCCTTTTCTTTGTTCACATTCTCCTTAATTTCAGTGCTGCTTTTCTTACTTTTGACTGTGGCCTCCTGACTACTCTCTCTCCCTTTGCTTCTGTTTCACTAATCTCTTATGGTTCTTTTCCTACCAATATGACTGCTCCTTTTCATTTACCTTTCCTGAATCATCTCCTTTGCCCTAATATAGGTGGCACATTTGTTGCCCTCAATTCGTTACTTTTACTCTTCCAATCTTTCTATGCCTACCACTTCATAAGCTCGTCCATTCTCTCTCTACATTTATTCTCCCAAGAGCAGAAAAGAGTGAAATGCAAGAAAAACATCAATGCCAATGTGTTTACAGTAGCATCACAGCCACAGCCTGAGTGTGGAGATAAAGCAGCTCCTGGTATCTCTTTTTCCCTGGAGGATGTGTTACAATCATTTCTTCCTTGCTTCGCATCAGCAAAGAGAACTCTAACTGGGGTTTTCTTTTGGAGCCTTTCGTATGCACACTATGTCATGGCTCAGCAGCCAATTAAAAGTCTTTTCATCACCATGCAAGTAAGTGAACAGGAAATAATCACAGAATAATTGCACATGCTTTGCACAACCACCCTCTGTGGTTTGGCAACAGGTAGAGCATGAAGTTCATGCCCAAATGACTGTATCCTTATTGATCAGTACCCTATTACAGAGATAATGTATATAAAATGCTTTATAAACTTAAAACTACTACATACAAGTCAAATATGATTCTTCGCCACACCTGGGTAGGGTTTGTTTAAGTGTATGGACAAAACAACATATTTGTTTGTGAGATTTTTCGCAAATTTTACTGAAAATAGGCTGTAACATGTTCATATAGATGTACACAACTGATGCTTGAATTTTTACTGAAAATTCACTCATGAAGAAAAAATCATTCTTCATCAAGTCTTCAATATAATTTATTTGTTTGGTGGAAGCCTTATCTATGTCTTCTTATTCATCATTAGCCATTTACTTTTAATTGGCAGTCTGCTCCCCGAAGTCTCTTATTTAGACCATTCTTTGTAGGTAAGTAATTAAGAGTTGGAAAAAATAAGAATTGGTGTTTATATAAATGGCTACCAGCCTTTTCTTTATCATCTTTCAGGTCTTATGGAAATCTGCCTGATGCATCCTCTAGATGTGGTGAAAACCAGGTAAGATCCTGCTTGAACAAGTTTTATTGACTTTGGATGATATCCAAATTAAGATCTATTAGAAAACTAAATGCCAGGACTTGTCTCAGTCTGGTAACTTCTCCTTCAAATGGCATTTATATTTACTTCTTTCAACAAAAATGCTACATGATAGTCCAAATTTGCAGAGCCTAAGGCATTCCTTTGGTAGGGTCATCTGAAGGTGTTCGATATTTTACTGTCTTCATTAAGATAGTATTGTGGATATATTCATGTGAATGCTAAACATATCAAAGTGACAGTAATTATGATATAAAATTTTCACATAGAATTGTATATAACAGATTGTCATTTTATGGCATTTTATAGTTAGCATTTGGTGACTCAAATGTTGTTCAAGGAATTTGCTCATGAACCTGTATGCCAGTATAAAATGCTTCTAAGAATAACAGATAAAAATCAGAGTAATTTTCCTACTGTACAAAATAAGGTCAGCATGACTTACTGGGTTATGACCTATGGAATTTTAAAAAGATTTATCCTGAGGCAGGATTACTAAGATGAAAATAAGAAATGTACTACATGACTTTAAATTATGCATTTTTACCTGGAAAGATTCCTTTTCACCTTGCATCTTGACCTTGATCAGGTAAGAGCTGATTAAAAACAGTAACATGTAATGGTAGTTATGGTATAAAGTCTAAGCAAAAAATTTAAACAAGAAAAATACCCCTCCAATATAACAAGAACATTACTGACAAGAAAAAGAGAAATTAAAATAATCCACCACAAAAATCCTTAGAGAAAAAAATAACTGACCACCATTTCATTAAACTGTCACTCCTAGTATTATTACCAGCAGTCAATCTTTTGTGTCAAACCCTGCTCTCTTCACTTGGCATCCCCTACCCTGACTGGTTTCCATTCCACAGAACAAGATGTCCCTTCAATCTGTACTTAGATTTTATCAGTTAACTTTCTGGAGGTTTATAGCATTTTTCATCATAAGATCTTCAAAATTATCTTGTATCATTGTATTGATCAGAATAGCTAAGTCATTTACAGTGGATCATTTTACAATATTTAGTTTTTCTCCATTACACATAAAAACAATTTTAATATTCATTTTTTGTAACTTTTGAGTTCCAAATTCCCCCCCCATCCTTTCCTTGCCATCTCCTTGAGAAGGCAAGTACTTTAATATAGATTATACATGCAGTCATGTAAAACATATTTACGTGTTTGCCATTTTGCAAAAGAGAATACAGACCAAAAAAAAATGCCCATTATCACTACTATTATTCAGTATTTTACTAGAAACGCTAGCTATAGCAATATAAGCCAAAAAGAGAAATTTAAAGAACAAAAAAACACATTGAAGAACCAAAATAAAGAAAGTAAAAAAGTATGCTTTGATCTGCATTCAGATGGCATCAGTTCTGGAGGTGGATAGCATTTTTTTTATTGTAAGTCCTTCAGAATTGTCTTGTAGCATTGTATTGTTGAGAATAGCTAAGTCATTCACAATTCACCATCATACAATATTACTGTTAGTGTGTACAATAATATCCTGGCCCTACTCAGTTCACTTTGCATCAATTCATATAAGTCTTTCTAGGTTTTTCTGAAAGTACCCTGCTCATCATTTTTTATTGCATCACAATCATATACTACAACTTGTTCAGCTACTTCTCAATTGATGGGCATCTTTTCAATTTCCAATTCTTTGCCACCATGAAAAGAACTTCTATAAGTGTTTTTGTACATATTTGACATTTTCCTTCTTCTGAACAACTGAATAACAAACAGCAGCATTAGCAGCAACAACTATCATGATCTCAAAAAAAGCAAAAGCAAAAATAGATCTAATTAAAAGATATAATCTGGGAAACTACATTTTGCTAAAAGGTAATGAAATAATATAAAAAATTTACAAGTTTCTCTGATAATGGTCTCATTTATAAAATATATAGGGAACTGAGTCAAATTTATAAAATAAGAGCCACTTCCCAAAATCACTTTGACAGTAAGGATTGATTGAAGTGGTGAGAGACTTGAGGCACCAATTAGAAGACTGTTGCAATAATCTAGATGAAAGGTAATGTGGTCTTAACTAAGGTCACAAATGTGTGAGTACAGAGAAGGGGTCAAATACAAGAAATGTTGGGGAGGTAGAAATGGTAAGATCTGGTACTAGGCTGGATATATGAGATAAAAAAGAATGAGGAGTGGAGGAAAATGCAAGATTACAAGCCTGAGCCTCCGAATAGTTCGTGGTGCCTTTAACAGAAACAGGGACATTTGGAAGAGGGGAGTTCAATCTTAGACATAATGAGTTTAATATTTCTACTGGGTTTCTAGTTTGAAGAGAAAAAAATCTAAGAAATTATCATAAAATATTTGAAAATACCAGGAAAATTGTCCAGAAATATTAGAAGCAGATGATATAGTTTGAGAGAATCTATGGAATGCCAACAAAAAGAAACCCAAGGTTTAACTCACTGAGATTTTCATAGTCAAATTTCAGAATTATAATATTAAACAATAAATTTGACAGTCACCAAAGGGGGGAGATTTTATAGTCAAAGACAATCAAAATATCACACTACTGTTATTTATTATAATAAATCAAAGAAAAATTGTAATATGATATTCTGAAAAGCAAAAAAGGAAAAACCAAAATGCTTGGTTTACTCCCCCACCCAAATATCCTACAAAGCTGAGCCTATTTCTCAAAAATGGTAATAGGGCTTAAACAAAAAAGAAAATATCAAGACATTCCATTAGGAGAACTAAGAGATGATCAGGGTATTTAACATATTAACTAAACAAAACCAAGTTAAACACTTAATGTAAGACTAAGACATGAAATGTTTGTTATCTTGTAGATAGCGCTAGGACTACATATAAGTGTGGGATGAGAAAGTATTTTTGTTTATTTTCTTTAAAAAATCCCCTGCTGTACCCAATTGCTGCCTTTGAGAATTAAAATTCCTAGGAATAGGTTCTATAGTATTCTAAAAGGGTAAGGAATAAGAAGTGAATGGAGTTCAAAATATTTCTTGGAAATTGTTGTTACAAGTTACTGCATCTGAACTGGAAAAGAGAATCTAAAAGAAGGTTAAAAAAAAGGAAAATATAGAACTCATTGGATTGTTGGAAAATTTAGATTTGTTTGATTTATGGCACTTCTGAATGGGAATATTAATATATATGTATATATTTCACAATATCAATAATACATTTATTAAAAATTGATATGTTAAGGAATAAAGAACTCATAACTAAATATAAAATAGCATAAATAATAAACATCCTTTACAGACCATAATACAATAAAGCAGTAAATAATAAAGGAAATATGAACAAAAGATACACAATCAAATACAGGCTAAATAATGACATTCTATATGATGAGTGGACTAAAGAAGAAATCATTGTAATGATGAATAGCTATATTAAAAAGAATGATAGAAATGGGACCAAATACTAAATCTTAGGGAATACAGGTATAGTAGTCCTTGGAGAAAAACTATAACTAAAGGGGAGAAATTTTTAACTAAATAGTGATTATATAATTTGAAAACATTGTCTAGATCATTTGTAGTAAGATACATTAAATACAACTGTGAGGTTTTACTTCACACTTTAAAAAAGGGCAAATGGCCAAGAAATGAGAATAATCAGTGTTGTCACTCTTTGAGCATAGGCCACTTCTGGGCATATTCTTTAGGAAATCAAAGGCAGAAATAATGGTCCAATACACAAAAAACTCATAGTAGTTTTCTTTGCGATCACAAAACCTCAAAAAAAAAAAACTTGAGTGTTCATTAAATTATAGAATGGCTGAATAATTATGTTACATAACTGTAATGTAATAAGAAATTATAAATTTAAAGATTTTAGAGAAATATGGGAAGATTAGTCTAAACTAATGTAGTATAAAATGTATATAGTCAAAAGAACATTAGACACTTATAGCAATGTAAAGGAAAATGATCACTAAAATGAAATCAAACTTTGAATAATTTGAAAAGCAGAGATGGTCCTAGATAACAAATAATGGAATATATCTCCTTTCTCTCAAATGAAGGGGGCTAGGTGTGGGGCTAGCAGAGATTTCTAAGGAAGAATATATACAGTATCAGACCCTATCTCTCCTGCTAATTATTTTTGCTTATTTTGTTGTTGTAGGAAAGGGTTCATTCTGGAGGAATGGGATTTTTTTCCTAAAAGTGACTGTGATATAATGACAAAATATCAATAAAACAGATTTTTATAAAAAGAAAAAAGAATGAATCGGGATTATATATGCTCCCCGTTTTCAAAAACATAACCCAACATCGCACATACCAAAGCCTTTCTAGAAGAACACTTTGTTATTTCATTCTCACAACACAGAAAAACAATATAACTTAGTTTGTCTTTTTGAAATTAGAACCTGCTATTATACTAAGACATCTCTTCAAGAAAATTATAGAAACATATCATATAGTACTTTGACTTGTAGGCAGCAAATTCCTGTCATGAATGCCTAAGACTGCTACAGGAATCTAACTCCACTAGATTGGTTCAATCTGTCTATTATTTGTGTTAGCTAGATGGGAATGTCTCTCCTCAGCTAAACCATTTTTTTTTTAGTGATTTGTGGTTGTCACAATGAAGTTCTAATCTGATTCCTTATTTTTACACGGAGTTAACCCTGGGTTCTTGAGTGCAAGTTCTGGCAGATCCTTACAAACTTTAAAGTAAGTCTTCAACTATGGCTCCAGTGATGAATCCAGAGTACATTGCTTGACTGAGAATCATCTACATTTGGAGATGCTCAACATCTGATTGATTATTCTTTAACGAACTTTTTTGAGCAACAGCAACTCAAAATCCATCTACTAAGCTAGAGAGGAACTATGATTTGTGTCATTGGAAGGAAATAATCACACCAATGAGTTTCAAATTCTTAAAATCTAAACATTAAACCCACACTTCTTCCTTCTTACCTTCCAAAGGAAATGAAGTTTCCATTGTTAAGGATGTAGTTTGAGGGTAAAAACCCTAGTAGGATTAATACATTAATTGACTAATCCTCAATTAGTTTATCATGGATTAATTTACTTCATTATGTAGAAGAGAGAAGATGAGAAGAGGAAACAGAGTGTATATATTTTGATGGAGGATGATGCAGTTATGAAAGGGACACAGTGCTACCAAGGTAAGACAAGTCCTGGAGGTGAAATACAGTAGTAATCCTAGACAGTTTTGGGACAGGCAGAAAATAATTAGTGTACAAAGTGTAAAAATTAAAATGGAATATTGGACAAGGCACAAAACTCAAATGATAGCAGAAGCTCAATACATCCTGGGTTGATGATCAAACTCTCTCTCTCTCTCTCTCTCTCTCTCTCTCTCTCTCTCTCTCTATGTATATATATATATACATACATATATATATATATATACATATATTTTTTTGGCTAGGCAATGGGGTTAAGTGACTTGCCCAGGGTCACACAGCTAGTAAGTGTTATGTGTCTGAGGCTGGATTTGAACTCAGGTCCTCCTGAATCCTGAGCTGGTGCTCTATCCACTGTGCCACCTAGCTGTCCCTATTTTTTAAAAATATTTAATAAATTTCTTTTTTATTTTTTGCACTTAATAGTATTTTATTTTTTCTAATTACATGTAAAGATAGTTTTCAACATTTATTTTTGTAAGAGTTTGAGTTTCAAATTTTTCTTCCTCCCTCCATTCTCTCCCCCCCAAGACAGCAAGCAATCTGATATAGGTTATACATGTACAATCATGTTAAACATATTTCCACATTAGTCATGTTGTGAGAAAAGAATCATAACAAAAGGAAAAAAATGAGAAAGAAAAAAACTAACAAAAAAAGTAGAAATAGTATGCTTCGATCTGCATTCAGACTCCATAGTTCTTTGTCTGGATGTGGATAGCATTTTCCATCATGAGTCTTTTGGAATTGTCTTACATCATTGTATTACTAAGAAGAACTAAGTCAATCATAGTTGATCATTGCATAATATTGATGTTACTGTGTACAATGTTCTGGTTCTGCTCACTTCACTCAGTATCAGTTCATGTAAGTCTTTCCAGGTTTTTCTGAAATCTGTCTGCTCATCATTTCCTATAGAACAGTAGTATTCCATTACATTCATATCCCACAGTTTGCTCAGTCATTCCCCAATTTATGGGTATCTACTCAGTTTCCAATCCTTTGCCACCATAAAAAGAGCAGCTATAAATATTTTTGTACATGTAGATTCTTTTCCCCTTTTTATGATCTTTTTGGGATACAGACCTAGAAGTGGTATTGCTGGATCAAAGAGTGCAGTTTTGTAGCCCTTTGGGCATAGTTCCAAATTTCTCTCTACTAACAATGCATTAGTGTTCCAATTTTCCCACATCTTCTCCAACATTTATTATTTTCTTTTTCTATCATGTTAGCTAGTGTGATAGGTGTGAGGTGGTACCTCAGAGTCATTTTTACTTGTATTTCTCTAATCAATAGCTATTTAGAGCTTTTTTTCATATGGCTATATATAGATAGCTTTAATTTCTTCTTCTGAAAACTGCCTGTTCATATCTTTTGGCCATTTATCAATTAGGGAAAAACATATATTCTTATAAAATTGACTCAGTTCTGTACGTATTTTAGAAATGAGGTCTTTATCAGAAACACTGGCTGTAATTTTTTTTTCTCAGCTTTCTGCTTTCCTTCTAATCTTAGTTGCATTGGCTTTGTTTGTGCAAAACCTTTTTAATTTAATGTAATCAAAATTTTCTATTTTACATTTCATAATGTTCTCTATCTCATTTGTTCATAAATTCTTGCCCTCTCAATAGATCTAACAGGTAAATTATTCTTTGTTCTCTTAATTTGCTTATGATATCACCCTTTATGTCTAAATCACATACCCATTTTGACCTTATCTTGGTATGTGGTGTAAGATGTTGGTCTATGCCTCGCTTTTGCCATATTGTTTTCCTAGCAGTTTTTATCAGATAGTGATTTCTTATCCCAGAAGCTGGAGTCTTTGGGTTTATCAAACAGTAGATTACTATAGTCATTGACTACTCTGTCTTGTGTAACTAACCTACTCCATTGATCCATCACTCTATTTCTTAGCCAGTACCAAATAGTTTTTGATGATTGCTGATTTATAAGACAGTGTTAGATGTGGTACAGGTTGGCCACCTTCCCTTGCATTTCTTTTCATTAATTCCCTTGATATTTTTGACTTTTTGTTCTTCTGGTAGTTTGGTTGGTATGGCACTGAATAAGTAAATTAATTTAGGTAGAATTGCCATTTTTTTCACACTATTTTTTTTTTAGTGAGGCAATTGGGGTTAAGTGACTTGCCCAGAGTCACATAACTAAGAAGTATCATGTGTCTGAGGCCGAATTTGAACTCAGGTCCTCCTGACTCCAGGGCTGGTGATCTATCCACTGTACCACCTAGTTGCCCCAAGAATTGTCATTCATGTGTAGCTTGGCCTACACATGAAGAACTGACATTTTTCCGAGTTATTTAGATCTGACTATTTGTGTGAAAAGTGTTTTGCAATTGTGTTCATATAGTTCCTGGGTTTGTCTTAGCAGGTAGACTCCTAAATATTTTATATTGTCTACAATTATTTTAAATGGAATTTCTCTTTGTACTTTTTGCTGCTGGGCTTTGCTGGTAATATATAGAAATGCTGATGTTTTATGTGGGTTAATTTATATCCTGCAACTTTGCTAAAGTTGTTAATTGTTTGAAGTGTTTTTTAGTTGATTCTCTAGGATTCTTTAAAAGAGTGATAGTTTTGTTTCCTCATTGCCTATTCTAATTCCTTCAATTTCTTTTCTTTCTTCTTATTGCTATAGCTAATAATTCTAGTACAAAATTGAATAACAGTGATGATAATGGGCATCCTTAGTTCATTGCTGATCTTATTGGGAATGCTACTAGCTTATCATTACATATTATACTTGCTGATGGTTTTAGATTGATATTTCTTATCATTTTAAGGAAAGCTTTATCTTTTAGAAGTGGTCAGCTCCTCTGGTTATATTATCCTTCCAACAACAAAGTGTGATATTATGCACTAAAAATTTCATACCCACATATTAATGAGTGAATAAATCATTTATGAAGTGCTTACTATGAGCAAAACACTATGCTAAATGCTGAGGATACAAAAAAAGAGAAAAGAGTCCCTTTTCTCATGGAGCTCACATGTTATGGAGGAGACAACACACATGGAACCTTTCAGGTGCAAATCAGATGGAAAGGTCTTGTGGTACTTAGGATGCAGCAGCATAGCAGATGCCTCATTTTTAATGTCATTTCTGCTAATAAAATCATATCAGTTTCTGATATTGAACTATATGACAATTCCAAGGACTTGGTTGGCAAGAGCTCTGGATCCTCAATAGATATTGACTGTGACACTTTGTGAGTGCTACATTTTTGTGTGATACATACATACATACATATGTGTATGCATATGTATGAATGTTTAGTGCATAAATATGTATTTATGCCCATTACATAATAATTCTAATGATGCTTTTCTTTCCTGAACTTTTTAAAAAGGGTAGACTTTCTCTGGTATCCCTGTTGAATTTGGGGAAATATAAATGTAAAGATGGAGAAGAAGGCATCCATGGTAGTGTCTTGAGCAAAAATCCCCAGCTTCTTGCTAGCAGTGTGGCTAGGAATGTTTACCAGCTCTGTTTATTGTTGATTGATCAAAGAAGTTAGAGCTTTAGGACCTTTGCTCTCATTCTGAGCTTTTCTTTTTGTATATTATTGTTACCTTGACTTTATTCTTTCATTGCAAAACAGTCAGATCAGTTCTGATATTGAGCTCAAAGCTTCAGGAGCTTGAATATATGCAATGTGTAAGCAAAGAGGAACAATACTAAATGCTATCAGTGTGGGGGATCTAGTTGTTGAAGCCCCAGGGAAGAGGATATCAGAGAGAATTCTTAGATCTTTCTCTCTTACCCAGTACTCCTGGAGAGATATGAGTTGAAGAAGGGAGAGGCAGGTGAAGAAAGGAATGCAGAGAAAATGTTGGGAAGAAATATGTAGCTATTAAGAGCAACAATGTTAGTAGGTGGGTAGTGTGTGGAATACTGTTAGGGTTTGAATGTCTAAGCAAGCAGCCAGACTCAAGAAACCAGATGTTGATAAAGGACTATTGTAAACTTGATGATCAGAAATGGAGGTGCAGCCAACAAAGGCAATTTGGAGTAGGTCTGGAGAGAATTGGCATAGCCATGGAGAATAAGTGAGAGCAACAACTATCACTAGTATCTAAAGGTACTTTATGTAGCTTGGAGGAATAAGTATAGCACAATAAAGAAATGTAAATGTATTGGTTGTGTCCAGAAAAACTCACTGTTGGTTTGAAATGCCATTTAATTTGTGCACACCTGCTTATAGACTTTTGATGAATGTTTTTTACAATCTTCTACATTTTTTCATGGACCAGTCAATTCAATTCAATTTAATTTAATAAACATTTCTTATGTACATATGATAGGCACTGGAAATACAAAACTAAAAAAAGCCAGTCTCTGCCATCAAAGTATATTCTATTGGAAGAAAATTACATGGAAATAGATAATTAAATAGAAAATGTGTACAAAATAAATAGAAACCAATTTCTGGGGGAAGAGAATACTACGATATGGGGGATCAGGAAAGGCCTTGTGTAAGATGTAGAAAATAAAGCGAGCCAGGAGTTCTAGGAGGTAGAGATCAGAGGGAAGAATATTATCAGGTTAGGGGGACAGCCTGTGCATAGTTACAGAGGCAAGCCCCTATGATCCCTGAAATAATATGAAGAAAAGTTATAGAGACCATGTTCCTTTTCCTAGGATATAAGGGAAAGAAAATTATACGCAGGTTTTCTGAAAGTTGCTGTATATCTGTAAAACATCAAGGAGCAAAGTGATATTCATTTAATTAAATGTCTAAATTTAATTAAACTTCTAAATTCTTCCAGTGGAATAAAAAGAAGGATCAGATATTTTGGACCTCTTTCCTTCTTTGGGGACTAGTAAAAAGGGGAAAACAGCTGCTTGAATGAAGCAGTTTAAGGGTCAAATATTGTTCTGCTCTGCTGTGCTGACATTACTTAACTCTCCCCAGGAGACTAAATGCTAACGTCATTCATTTGACATATCCACAAGTCAGTTTGATCATCAGGCCTAACATCAGCCATCACTTTATTCCTCTCTGGGCATCTGTTGGGTCAATGATTACAAACAAATACTGTAATTCAGGCTCTTAACACTTTATTTTGATTGGATGGCTGTGGAGTGATAAAGAAGATACTTGTATGATTATATGAAAACACAATATAACCATCAAGTAAAAATGTACATGTCAATTTCAAACTTTGAATAGTCATTTGTAGTTGACAAAGAGGGTTGTAATTCAACACCTAGCAAAATCAGGTAAATTGCAGAGCATAAAGAGAAAGGAAATGAGATTTGAGAAAATGTCCAACTTTTTCTTAGGATGTCCTATAAATAACAATTTTCAAGTATCTTTTTTTTCAATGGAAAAGAATTACCCGTGATTTAGAGATAGTATCTATCAATCTGTGATCTAGGTTCAACTAGCTTGATATCTCATCCTAGTCCCTTAAAATCACCAATGAGAGAATCTAGCTAGAAAGCTTCTCAGAAGTAAACTCCTGGGAATAAAAAGAAAGGTGAATAATTGTTCTAACTGATACTTAAACTATGAACCAAGATAAAGGTAGCAGTTTCAGTTCTGAAAAAGATTTTTGGAATTGTCCTAATTACAGAGTTATAGAATGAGACTCCATAGTTCCTAAAAACAAAAGCCAAAACCTTATTTTCTCCTGTCCACTATTTATGAACATTTTCTTTTATGTAATAAGATTAAAACATTGACCTCTGGATTTGCTGAATTTTTGAATCCTTGACTCCCTCACAGGTATTCTGGCTCATTTCCTGAAAACTGCATTTCATACAGAGTAGTTCCTCCTTTTTCTTATTCTTCTGAAAGATTATGAATTTAGGAACACCTACATGTAAGACCCTAAGTCCCTGTGCAACTTTTTCTTCTTAAATGAAAAATATTTTATTAGAACTTGATAATTATCTGGAAAGGGGATATTTCTACACCTTTGGAAATAAAAAATATACAAAAACCGGTACTTAACATCTCCCCTTACTGCTATTCCAAGAATAAATGTCACAGGAACTCCCCTCCCCCCTTATTTACTTGATATTTCTATCTCTTAATATTCCAGTTTTAGTATGTAAATAGTTCAAAATGAAGTAAGTAATAAAGTGAGAAGTCTTCAGGCATGGAATGAAGGAAAGTTGAAAGCAAAAACTCATTTCAAAATTAGCAAAACCCCAAGGTTACTTCAGGAAAATACTTCAAAGCCATTTTTGGTTTTCTTCACAATATTTATTATTATGGTTATTACTATTTTAAAAACTGTTTTTAAATCTCAATATGATTGACAGAATTAATTATTATGCTGATTTTGTGAATACCTTTTTCTGGGGGGGAATTTTTATCATTGTGGAGATAGAAATATTTGTACTTTTTTGATACGACAATGGACTTCTGTATTTCAAATTTTCCTATTCTGAGCAAACTATGTTTGTCATTATTTATATAAAATAGTTTGTTTCATGAGTGTTGGAGAAGGAGAGATTAAGATTCTAAAAGCATTAGAAGTATATGTCCTGGAATAAAACCCAATAATTAGCAGCCAACTGCTCCAGTGCTCATGGTTTTCTTCTCTTCTTTAGGCGATTGGGGTTAAGTGACTTGCCTAGGGTCACACAACTAGTGTGTCAAGTGTTTGGTCTGAGGCTGGATTTGAACTCAGGTCTTCCTAACTTCAGGGCTGGTGCTCTATCTACTGTGCCACCTGGCTGCCCTGTTTTCTCCTTTTCTTAACTAAGCAGTTGGGTGGAAACTTTCTGCTGAAATATAGGTAATTACCTTTTATGGTGATATGCATGAATTGAAATAAGATGAAATGATTTAAATAGCCTAGAATCAATCTTTAGGGTCTTGGATCATAGATCTAGACCTGGAAGAGACCTCAAAGGTGATATGCTCCAACCCTCATTTTACAGATGAGAAAGCTGAGACCTAAGAAGGTGAAGTCCCTTACCCAAAGTCACACCTGTAGTCTCCAGAGTCAGTGTCAGAATAAGTACTAGAGCAACTGGCGGAAAAGTCCTTGGGAATTTGCAGCTATTCAAGGAATATTAATAATTGTGATTTCCATCAATAAAGCTTATGATAAACACTTAGAGAATGGAGAGAAAATACATTTTAAGTTGTGTCAGGTACCCAGATTTCCTACCCCAAGAGTATTAACAGTACAGTAAGCATCACATTCTGTACTGCTTAGCCCATGAGACAAAAACACAGAACTAGTCTACTGCAATGTGTTTTTCTCACTTCAGTGATATAAAAACAAAATACTATGTTAATTTGAATGGACTCAAATAGTTAATTAAAATGATTAAACTTCAAAGTATGGTATAAAAGAACATAAAATAAAAAATAAATTCCACAAAATCATAGAATATTAAAGTTGAAAAGGACCATAGAGATCATTTATTCCAACTTTCCTATTTTACATGTGAGAAAAACAGACCCAAAGAAGAGATTTTTCCAAGGTCACATAGCTAGCAAAACACAGTTCTGGGACTTTAACATGGTTCTTCTTTCTTTAATCAAATACTCTTTCCAATACATTATACAGATTATGTGCATTAACAATAAGCATATATATATATATATATGTCTGTGTATGTATACATTCATGTACATATATACTCTAGCATATACATACATGCACATACAGACATGAATATAGACAGGTAAACATGCATTTATGTATGTGTATATTTATTATGTGTATATATGTTATACAGATCTCAATATACATACAAAATACATATACACTCATATATGCATACGTAAATGTATATGTGCATATGTCTATCTATATTTATATACACACATACATATACACACTCTAAGTTTCCCCTGCCACGTATATTCATTAAGAATCTATTCAGAAGGAAATTATCTTTAGTCTACTAGTCAAGTCAATAAGTCAAGTAAACAGGCATTTTTTAGCAAATGCTTGCTATCGGCCAAGCATAGGGCTAAAAGCTGAGGATAAATATACAATAATTTCAAAAAGGCAATCACTCCCCTTAAAGAGCTGCTATTCTAATGGGGAAAGATGACATTCTAATGGGGGAAGCTGAAAAATGGGGAAAGGGAGAGAAGGAAAGATAATTGGTCAGTGGCTTCAATAGAGAAAGTATGGAGAAAAGGGGTGGAGCCTGGAGAGGAATGAAGACATGGCTGGCCTGGGCATTTTCCTTAAAATGGAGGTTCTATAAAATGGAGGAACCAGCCAATCAAGCAGAGGGTTCACATTTTTGCTGTTGTTCAGTTTTGTCTGACTCTCTGTAACCCCATGGACCATCTTTTTCAATGGGTTGTTTGTTTTTTGCAAAGATACTGAAGTAGTTTGCCATTTCCTTCTCCAGTGGATTAAGACAAGCAGAGGTGTCTTATCCAGGGACACCGAACTAGTAAGTGTTTGAGGCTGGATTTGAACTCAGGCCTTACTGACTCTAGGCCTAGTGCTCTATTCACTAAACCACCTAGTTGCCTCATATTCAACAGCTGGAAATAATAATAATAATAATAATAATGATAATAATAATAATAATAATAATAATAATAGTTTGCATTTATATAGTCATCCAAAGTTTGCAAAGAGTTTTACAAATATTATCTCATTTTATCTTTACAACAACCCTGAGAAATCGGTGCTATTACTACTCCCCCATTTTACAGATGAGCAAACTGAGGCGGATAAAGTTTAAATGACTTGCATAGTTGCATAGCTAGTATTTGTCTGAGGCAGGAATTGAGTTCAAGTTTTTCTGACTCCAGGAAGGTGCTATAGCCACTGGGTCACCAACCTGCCCAAATTTAAAGTATTAAAAGGAAGAGAAAACAGTTTTAAGATTCAAATGTGAAGGTTTTGATTTTTCAATAGAAATGGATAATATTCAAATGAAAAAATGTTATTGTAACATCACTTTCTTCTAAATAAAAAGTTTGATTGTTATTTCCTTCATACCTTGAGGATCCTTTTTATTATGTTATATATAATTTTAGATTCTATTAACTTAAGTGATTAAGTATGCCATAACCAACAGTTTCATTGGAGATATTTTTGTGATAACAATAAAAAGGAAAATAAAATAACATAACAAATTTGACTTAAAGCAGCTGGAGCCACATTCAGAGGATTTACAGATTTATTTGTCAATTTGGAAACTATTTCATTTTGTCAAAACTATATCTCAGCTGTGCACTGACTGCAAAGATGAAGCTATATAAAGATCAATTCTTAACTATCTCAGGAAGGTTATCCTGAGCATTAATTCAGACTTTTACAGTAATGTTTATATTTTACTACATTTTTGGTCAAGCATATCAGAGAAGATGTTATACTATTGGTCGAATATCTGAATGAGTTTATGAATTTCACTCTTGTTAACAAAATAGAACTTCCAGGATGCTCAGGAAAACCATAGTTTTCAGCTTTATTTGATTCTGAACAGTTTATTTTTCATTCCAGTGGCATGATTCCCATTGTAAGGTCAATTCAAAAGCAACTCTTTCGTGGACAAGGCCTAAGGATAGAAGTTCAGCTAATACTAAAAGCTTTCCTTTCTCAGGAATCTCTAATGCATTTAGGTTGAATGTAGAGCTCCTCAAGATTTGAAGCATATTATCCAGCACTTGACAGAGAAGTGATGGACACAAGATAAATATACATGTCTTTTTGGACATGGCCTCAATATGATTTGTTTTCTCTGACTATGCTACTATTCCTATTTGTTATAAAATTGTTTCTCCCCCTATTTTCTCTTGTGTAAATGATGGGGTATGGATGAAGAGATGGGAGCTATTGTAATACTTTTAAAAATGCACAGAAGAGAACTTCAGAGTAGCCACGATGGTGGAGTAAGCAGTAATCTCCATAATTCTACCATATTCACCTCCAAACAACTGTAAAATAGAGCCCCCCCAAAATCCTGGAACAGCAGAATCAGCAACTAGATGAGGTGAAACAGTCTTTGAGTCCTGGAAGATTTACAGGAAAGGTCCATCTCACTCAGGTAAAAGGGGAGCTTGTCCAGGACAGGAAGCATCCCAATAAGCCAGCAGCAAGCCCCACCTAAGCAAACCAGTCGTATATCCTGAACCCCACCCAGTGAGGTGGAGAAGGCAAACACCAATACCAGGACCCTCCCCCACCATGTGCCTCAACATAGGCAGGAGACCAGGCAGACTCCAGCTCTGAGAGCTACCACGTCAGCATAGCTCCTAGCAAACATGTGACCTCTAACAACCATACCTCCACGAGCTTCAGTGTAGTCCTAGGCAAACAGGTAGATACCAACCCTACAGGTGCCTAAGCAAAGAAGCAGCTGCCAAGGTTCTGTCACTTGCTCAGCATAGCCCTGGGCAAACAGGCAGCCACCAGCAGCCACATGCTTCAGTGTAGCCCAGGGGAAACACAGAAACACCTCACTGGCCTCAGCACATGCCAGACACCAGCACTAGGACTCCAGCTCAGCATCAGGTAAGCTGTAAGACCCCTACAGCCTTCAGCAGTGCCAGGCAACTCCCCCCATACCCCCTCAGCACATCACTGGGCACAGGGGTCCCCCATGGGCCTCAGTGAAACATCAGTGCAGCAACCAGGTGAATAACCAGGGCCTACAACTCTAGATAAAAGAAGCCCGAGACAGTGCCCCTTCCACCCTGGGAGCAGAACTCAAATTAAAAAAAGATGAGCAAAAAACAACGACAAAAAGAATCTAATCATAGAAAGTTATTATGATGACAGGGATACAAACTCAGAAGACAACAATGTCAAAACACCTACCTCGGTGCCTTGCACAGGGCCTAATTCTGTAACAGATTTCATTGTAATTGTCATTCTGAATGGAAGCCCTCACCCCAACCTTCTACTAGATTCCAATTTTATACTATATTAATATTTAATCCAACAATCGCTATATTTTATACTAGAAAGACAACTAACACAGTAGTTTATGAGTTCTTAGAACTTTAAGAAATTTAATCTAATGATTAGTCTTGGGGTTATTGAGGTGGGGAAAGGACTTTCTGTCTCTCTTGTTTTCTGTTACCCATTGATTTTTGTCAGCCTCAGTTACCTTCATGTATTGAGTCCCTGCCCCATGTCTGTATCTGTTAATATATGTGTATACAGCTAAAAGACAAACAAGACCTAACGACAAAGGCTTAGAGGGCGCACAGAGGAGGTGGCCCAGTTTGCCCTGACCTCTCAGCCAGTGTTCATAGGTTGGCATTCCAGCATGTGCCTTATCTCCTGGATACTATGTATTGTAGCTTCCCTATAGAATCATAGCCTTTTCATGCTGAATTAAAAAATACTTAAAAAAAAAGAAACACACTCGAAGCAGAGAGACACATACAGAGTAAAGATAAGGGGCTTGAGCAGAATCTCTTATGCTTCAGCTAAATAAAAACAAAACCAAAAACCAAAAGCAGGGGTAGCAATCCTGATCTCAGACAAAGTAAGAGCAAAAATAGACTTAATTAAAAGAGATAAGGAAGTAAATTACATCTTGCTAAAAGGTACCATAGACAATGAAGCAATATCAATACTAAACAAATATGCACCAAGTGGTATAGCATCCAAATTCTTAAAGAAGTTAAGCGAGTTATAGGCACTATGAAATATAAAGTAGATAACTTTGATTATATTAAAATAAAAAGCTTTTGTACAAACAAAATCAATACAACCAAGATTAGAAGGAAAGCAGAAAGTTGGGAAACAATCTTTACAGCAAGTGTCTCTGATAAAGGCCTCATTTCTCAAATATATGGAGAATAGAGTTAAATCTATAAGAATACAAGACATTCCCCAATTGATAAATGGTCAAAAGATATGAACAGAACAAACAAATGAAGAAGTCAAAGCTAGGCATATGTAAAAGTGTTCTAAATCACTTTTGATTAGAAAAAAGCAAATTAAAACATCTCTGACGTACCACTCCACACTTATCATATTGGCTAATATGACAAAAAATGAAAATGATAAATGTTGGAAGGATGTGGGAAAATTGGAACACTGATGTACTGTTGGTGGAGTTGTGAACTGACCCGTCCATTCCGGAGAGTGATTTGGAACTATGCCCAAAGGCAACAAAACTGTGCATACCCTTTGAATTGGCAATACCACTACTAAGTCTGTATTCCCAAGAGATCATAAAAAATAGGAAAGCACCTCCATGCACAAAAATATTTATAATAGCCCTTTTCATGGTGGCAAAGTATTGGAAATTGAGGGTATGACCATTAGTTGGGCTAAACAAGCTGTGGTATATGAATGTAATTAAATACCATTGTGCAATAAGAAATAATGAACAAGCAGATTTCAGAAAAACCTGGAAAAACTTGTACAAACTGATGCAACATGAAATGAGCAGAACCAGTAAAACATTGTACACAGTAACAGCAGCACAGCATGATTATCAACTATGAATGACTCAGTTACTCTCAACAACACAATGATCCAAGAAAAAGTACAAAGGACTCAATGAAGGAAAATACTATCCACATCCAGATAAAGAACTGGTGGACTCTGAATGCAGATAGAAGAATTTTTTTCACTTACTTTATTCTTTTTCATGTTATTTTCCTTCTGATCTATTTCTTCTTTCACAACTGTGACTAATATGTTTTACGTGATAGCACATGTATAACCTATATCAAATTGCCTACCATTTTTGGAAGACAGGAAGGGTGGGAAGGAGGGAGTGAGAAAAATTTGGAACTCAAAATCTTGCAAAAATGAATGCTAAAAATTGTCTTGACATGTAATTGGTAAAAAATAAAATAGTATTAAAAATTTTAGATGCACAGAAGAGAACAGAAAGTAGTTCAAAATGAAGCACAAACAGTAATGTTTTTAAAGTGATATGTAGAATTTATTATATGCTTTTAAAAATCAAGTGTTATGAAACATAGTTTCATGGATCATGTAGAATGTTCTTTTGGTGCTATTATTATGTGAATGGAAAATTTTGTAGTGTTTGATTTCAGAATTTTTAAAGAAAAAAGATGCTATGGCATTTCTTCAGTGGTATATTGATTTTCCCTGCTTATCTCTTTTAATTAGGTCTATTTTTTATTTTGGTTTGTCTGAGATCATGATTGCTGCCCCTGTGCTTTTTTTTTTAACCTCAACTGAAGCATAATAGATTCTGCTCCTCCTCCTTATTTTAATTCTCTGTGCCTCTGTTTCAAGTGTATTTCTTGTAAGCAATACATAGTTGAATTCTGTTTTTTTTTTTTATCCAGAAGTTCTTTGCTTCTGTTTTATAGGTGATTTCTTCCCATTCACATTCACAGTTTTGACTACTATGTATTATCCTTCTCTTTTTACCCTGTCCCTCCTCAAAAGTCTGTTTTGCTTCTGACCACTTCTTCCTTTAATCTACTCTCTCACCTATTACCCTCCTTTCTTCTCTTCCCCTTCCCCTCCTACTTTCTGATTAGGTAAGATAGATTTCTACACCCAACTGAGTATGTATATTATTACCTCTTTATGTCAATTCTAATGAGAGGAAAGTTCAAATGTTGCTCCTTCCGTTTCCTTCTCCACTGTAAAAGCTCTTCCTTTCATATCTCTTTTATGTGATATAATTTTCTCCATTCTTCTCCATTTCTCCATTCCCTTTCCCCCGTCCCCATGCATCCCTTTTTCTCACCCCTTAATTTCATATTTTTAGATATCATCCCATCATATTTATCTCACAGTCACGTCCTCTGTCTATGTATACTCCTCCTAACTGCCCTAATAATGATAAAGTTCTTAGAAGTTACAAGTGTCATTTCACAAGTATCATAGGAATATAAAGTGTTTAACCTTATTGAACCTCTTATGATTTCTCTTTCCTCTTTTTCTGCTTCTCTTGAGAGGCAGAATGTGTATTTGAAAGTCAAATTTTCTATTCAGCTCTAGTTTTTTTCATCAGGAATGTTTAAAAGTTCCCTATTTCATTGAATATTGATTTTTTTCCGCCGAAGGATTCAGTTTTGCTAGGTAGGTGATTCTTGGTTATAATCCTAGTTCCTTTGCCTTCCAGAATATTATATTCAAAGCCCTCTGATCCTTTAACATGGAAGCTGCTAAATCTTATGTGACCCTGACTGTGGCTGCATGATACCTGAATTGTTTCTTTTTGGCTACATGAAATATTTTCTACTTTACCTGGGAGGTCTGGAATTTAGCTATCATATTCTTGAGAGTTTTCATTTGGGGATCTTTTTTAGGAAGTGATCAGTGGATTCTTTCAATTTCTCTTTTAAGCTCTGGATCTAAGATATCAGGGCAGTTTTCCTTGATAACTTCTTGAAATTTGATGTCTAGGTTTTTTCTTTGATCATGGCTTTTGGGTAGTCCAATAATACTTAAGTTATTTCTCCTAGATCTATTTTCAATGCCATTTGTTTTTCCAATGAGATATTTCACATTTTGTTCTATTTTTTCATTCCTTTGACTTTTATTTTTTCTTGATGTCTCATGTAGTCATTAGCTTCCACTTTTCCAATTCTATTTTTTTTTACCATGCAATCATATGGGATTTTTAAAAAAATTTTCACATTAGTCATGTTGTAAAGAAGAATTAGAACGAATAGGAAGAACCACAAGCAAGAAGAAGCAAAACAAAACAATTAAAAGAAGAGCAAATAGTGTGCTTCTATCTGCATTCAAACTCCATAGTTCCTTCCCTGAATGTGGATAGCATTTTCCATCATGAGACTTTTGGAGATGTCTTAGATCCTTGCATTGCTGAGAAGAGCTAAGTCTATCAAAGTTAGTCATTGCACAATGTGGCTATTCATGTGTACGTTATCCTGGTTCTGCTCACTTCATTCAGCATCAATCTCTACAAGTCTTTCCAGGTTTTTCTGGAGTTTGCTTGCTCATCATTTCTTATAGACCAATACTGTTCCATTACATTCATATATCACAACTTGTTCAGCCATTCCCCAATTGATGGGCACCCCCTCAATTTCCAATTCTTTGCCACCACAGAAAGAGTTACTGTAATGTGGGTCCTTTTACCATTTTTATGATCTCTTTGGGATACAGTTTAGAAGTGCTTATTAGCTGGATTGAAGGGTACGCACATTTCTATAGCCCTTTAAGGACAGTTCCGAATTGCTCTCCAAAATGGTTAGATCAGTTCACAACTCCACCAACAATGCATCAGTGTTCCAATTTCCCCACATCTTCTCCAACATTTATCATTTTCCTGTTTTGTCATGTTGGCCAGTCTGATGGGTGTGATGTGGTACCTCAGAGTTGTTTTGATTTGCATTTCTCTAATCAATAGTGATTTAGATCATTTTTATATGACTATAGATAGCATTAATTTCTTCATCTAAAAACTGTCTATTCATAACCTTTGACTGTTTATCAGTCAGGGAATGACTTGTATTCTTACAAATTTGACTTAATTCTCTATATATTTTAGAAATGAGGCCCTTATTAGAGACAATGGTTGTTAAAAATTCTTTCCCAGTTTTCTGCTTCCCTCCTAATTTTGGTTACATTGGCTTTGTGCAAAAACTTTTCAATTTAATGTAATCAAAATTATTTATTTTGCATTTCATAATGTTCTCTGTCTCATTTGGTCATAAATTCTTCTGTTCTCCATAAATCTGACAGGTAAATTAGTCCTTGCTCTCCCCGTTTGCTTATAGTATCAGCCTTTATATCTAAATCACGTACCCGTTTTGACTTTATTTTGGTATATGGTGTAGATTTTAATCTATGCCTAGTTTCTGCCATACTCTTTTCCAGTTTTCCCAGGAAATTTTGTCAAATAGTGAGTTCTTATCCCAGAAGCTGGGGTCTTTGGATTTTTCAAACAGTAGATTACTATAGTCATTGACTACTATGTCTTGCTTACCTAACCTATTCCACTGATCCACCACTTTATTTCTTAGCCAGTACAAGCAGTTTTGATGATTGCTGCTTTATAATACAATTTAAGATCTGGTATGGCTAGGCAACCTTCCCTAGCATTTCTTTTCATTAGTTCCCTTGATATTCTGGACCTTTTGTTCTTCCAAATGAATCTGGCTATTATTTTTCTAGCTCTATCAAATAATTTTTGGTAGTTTGATTGGTATGGTACTGAATAAGTAAATTAATTTAGGTAGAATTGTGTGATGTGATGAAAAGGTCATTAGACTGGCAATCAGATCACTTGGCTTTGAGTATTGGCTCTACCACTAAATAGTTTGAGTTTCTGAACAAATGACTTAACCTTTCTCAGTTTTCTCATCAGAAAAATGATGACAATAATATTAGTACTTACTACCTACTTCATAGAGTTTAAAGAGTACAGCTTCTGAAACTCTAGAATACTATATAAATGTAACCCACAATATTGCCTATGACATCTATTTTGATTTTGGTTTTGTTTTTATTTTACTTTTATATTCAGTTTCAAATTCTAGCCCTCCTTTTACCCCTTCCCCACCCATTGAGAACGACAATACCTATTTTACATACAAAGTCATGCAAACATATTTCTGCATTAGCCATGTTCCACCCCTATGTGCCATCTCCCCCAAAAGCAAGAAAAATAAAGGAAGGAAGAATATGCTTCAGTCTGCATTCTGAGTCATTAGTTCTCAATCTGGAGGTGGATAGCATTTTTTTTATCATGAGTCCTTTGGAGTTGTGATGGATCATTGTCTTTCAGTGACCATGCTTACAATATTGCTATTACTATGTAGATTGTTCTCCTGGCTCTGCTCATTTCACCTTATATCAGTTCATATAAATCTTCGCAGGTTTTTCTGAAACCATCCCCCTCATTTTTTCTTATGGCACAATAGTATTCCAGCATATTCATATACCATAATTTGTTCAGTCATTCCTAAATTGATGGGCATAACTAGCTGCTACAATATTTCTATACATATATGTCCATTTTTCTTTGATCTCTTTGAGATACAGACCTAGTAGTAGTATTGCTGGGTCAAAGGACATACATAAAACTGTCCAGAATGGTTAGATTAGTTCATAGATCCAACAAAGTGCATTAGTAGACCTATTTTCCCATATCCCTTCCATCATTTGTAACATTTATTTTAACTGGTTATAGATTTTTAAAATTTATTTCTTGAGAATTAGTGTGATGGTGGAAAGGTCATTAGCATGAACTAAGCATCAAAAAAATTAAGGTCCAGGAAATTCTAGTATTGGCTGTGTCCAACCAACTCTATGATATTGGGAAAAACACAGTATCTCTGGGCATCAGTTTTCTCTTCTATATATTGAGCAAATGACTACCTGTTTTCTAAAGTCATTTTCAACTCTAAAATTCCATGACTATGACTTTATAACTCAGTTATATTCTGGGCAACTGAGTTTATTTAATACTTGAGTTTTGCCTCAGTACTTGAAATCTTTGTGTGTGTATATGTGTGTGTCCCAATATTTTCCCCTTGACTTGAGAGCTCTGGATTTTGGCTATGAGTTCTTTTAGGTGGTCATCATGGATTGTTTTTTTCTATTTTTCCTTTGTCCTCTGGTTCTCAAGGCAATTATCTTTTATAATTTCCTGAAGTAACAACATCCAAGTTTTTCTTTAGTTGCATTTTTCCAAGAGTTCAATTATTCTCAAAATATCCTTTGGCCAATCATCCAGGATTTTTATGGTAGGTATTTGTACTACTTTTCAGTCTTTTTCTTTTTGTTTTCTGGAGTCATTGAGTTGGTTGCTCAGTTCTCATTTTCTGGGAGTTCACTGAGTCAGTAAGGTTTCTCACCTATTTTATTTATTCTTCTTCCAGTTCTTTCTTCCAGCATTCTTATTTTACTTATAAATTTCATTTTTAATCCTGTTTTATTTCTCCTTGCTTCTCTTGGAGTCATAGTCAAGTTATTTCTTCTCCCTCTCCCTTCAGATTCTGCTTTTGTGTTTAATTCTTAGTTATATAATATACTATTTCTTTAAGGCCATTTTCATATGCTGCAAAGAACAGAAGGCATATTTTTACATAAAGGAAAACAGTTAAATCAATTTTTAAAGTATGCAAAACATTGTTGCTATTATTAATAAATATTTTGATGCCAAATAAATCAATAAATTAATAAATAGTTGAGTTTTGGTTATGGAGGTATTGTTGCCAAGAAAATGCAAACACTTAAGGTCTCCATAGCATATTTTCAGCAGAATGTCTCTTCTTCATAACTGAACATACTTTCTTCTGCCCCTAACCCAACCTTTTCATGGGCACCCATCCTGACACTTGAAGTAGAGACGTTTATTGAAACTATGGTATAGAGGACTGAAATTTTTGTATTCTTTGTGCCACAATGCCTCTGTATCCAAAACATTATTTCTTGAGACACTTAGTCAACTTGTATTTCAGTACTTATGATAAGTACTTACAAATGAAATCTAATCCAGATAAAACTCTACTCCAAGACAAATCTACCCCATCTTACGTCTACTTTGTGCCTTGATTCGTTTGTAAGTAACATGACTGCAAGATCACATCTTCTTCTCAATCCATTCTATTAAGATTGCCCCTTGATTGAAACATTCAATAACATTTCAATAATAGGATTCTAGTGGGAAAGGATCATTGGTTCAAGACTTTTGCTGACTTATGCTATTGGAAATGGTATAAAAACTTGGATTCTCAGCTAGTCCTGAAGAATGAATTAATGTGAATTAATGGAGTCAATAAAAGATGAATGCAAAGTAGTCACTAAAAGATTAATATGTAACAGCATTATGCTAAGTATTGGGCTTACAATACAATACAAGAAAGCAAAAACAATTCCTTATCATAAGGAGTTTACATTCTAATAGTGGAAGACAATTCATATAGGGGAGAAGTAGCCAGGAAAGATTGTTTTGGATAAAGAATTCAGAATTAATGAGAATTGGAGTCACAGAGCAATTGATTAACATGTCCTTTCCTGGAATGGTAGAATTTAATTAAGTCCTGAGTATGTACATGATGTCATGGCATGAAAATGACTGGGAGGTGGTATTCTAGGCACTGATTCAGGAAAGATAAGGTGAATGATCACCTATCAAAACCCCAAGGTACCAGAGGTAAGAATTTGAGTTCTTGATCTGAGGTGGAGGCTGAAACACAGGTAATATGGTATGGAAATAGCTGAGAAGTAGTGTGATGGGTTTGGGATCAGGAAAGATAATGTAAATGCTCACTAATCAAAAGCCCAGGCTATCAGGAGTTGGAGATTGACACTATAGAAAGTAGGTTCTTGATCTGCATGAAGACCAGAGGCAAATTCCCAATGATGGACAGAAATGTTATTCTGTCTAGGGCTGTAAGTTATTACACTTTCTGAAGCTGTATCATCCCTGAAATCTGTGCACATATTTACAAACACAAAATTACTAAGCCAACCAAATAAGAAATCTACTGTTAAGAAGATCACTACTTACTCTCTGCATCAAACACTTCCTATGCCATGACGTATACAAATATTCTTAGGATTGGACAGACAACAAGTGACTATAGGCAAATTTTACACCATCCTGTTAAATTTCCTTGTCAAAAAATATCCTTAATAAGCTGAACAAGTATGGATTCCTTCCTTCTTTCAAGATCTGAACTTAAGTAAACTTTTTTTGGAATGACATGGTTAATACCTCTCTGACCTGGTAAAACTAGTGCAGTGGGTGCATTAATGTACTTTGCTGTTTAGTGTTGGGGGTAAGACAACTAATAAAGGCATCTTTGCAGCTGAGCAGATTTGTCCCTAAGCTCTCAGATTCTAGGTCTAGTGAGCTTTTCATTGTACCACATTACTGGCCTTGGTGTGATAGCCCTTTGTTAATAATGCCACACCATGTCACTATTATGAGACATAGATAGCATAGTTATATCAAATCTACAACCTTTCGTTGCATATCTTGCTATGTATAAGGCAGTAACATACCACAATAAAATTGAAGAAAGATTTGTAATATTTGCATTAAGAAGGTAGTTGTTTAAAAAAAAGAAACTTTCCATTATGAATAGTTTTAAGTTTTTTGGTGAGTTTTGAAAGGATGCTTAAAATGCTTGAAAGACAAATATTTTCATGCAAAATTGCTAGGGCTCAAATGGCTCTATGATGTGAGATTTTTCTCTTTTTTTTTGAGATTTTTCTACAGTGATTCAGTTTGTCTGCCTATGTTTTCTCAAAGGTTTCCATAGAGGGTGTGAGGGTAGGGTAGTTCGTTTGATATTCTAGGGGCCTCGCTTTCTCCTGACATCATAAGGATACCAATGGAGCACATGAGCTTTCCACTAGTATGGCCATATAACCTTTATTCATATCACTTATTATAATTTCTTGCTTTATATTTCTTCTAAAAGTACATCTCAGACTGTGAAGATTGCAAGAATAGTGACTCACCTGTTCTTGATGATGAAGTTTGAAATAAAAAACCTTAGAAGATCTTTTCTATTTTTCTGTTTTATTTTGTTTTGTCCATTTTCATCCTTAAGCACCCTTGGGATGACTTTGCTCAGTTGGATCTCTCATCAAGCTTCCTTTAATTTGGCTTCACACTCTTCTGACTTTCTCTTTTATATGAGATGATGATACTCATAATCTTTTTCCTATCTTTATAAGATTTTACAAGTGAGTTTATACTATGAACCTTGATTATTATATCTTATATTTTGAGAAGTATGTTGAGTGTTTGACTAAGTATTTTTTGGAGAAGGGAGGGGCTCATCTGATTCCCTTGACACAGCAATTGATTTTCATTGCTTACATATATGAATAGAAATAGTCTTTGATAGTCCATTTTATCATTAATAACTTGTTTAAGTACATCAGGACTGGGTTGTTCAAATATGCACCATATTTTTCTCATTCCTATTCTTTCTGTTAGATTTTGATCTTTGCTATAACAACTTGGTGGTCTAAATGTATACACATAACTAATTCACGAATGACTCCCATTTTTACAATGTGTTGATTTTTGTCTATTAAAATATAATCTATTTCACTGTGTGGGTGTGATGTTATTCATCTCTTGACATGTCTAGCAACTACAAATGATTTTCTCAAAGAAAGTATTCATAAGACATTGCTATGAGGCTTGTAAAAAATCTAAATTCCTTTGACCTCTTTTCCATTCCTTTTTCCTGATGGATATTTTCCAAAATATTTTTCATAATCCTCATATAGTCACCCTTTTGCATTGACTTCACCAAGTATCAAAGTACATATTGGTTCAATTTGGAAGCTCTTACTCACTTCTCCATAGAATTTCTTTACCTCTTCATTTTCGGCAACAGATGTTAGTTCATAAGCTGCAATTATTTTGGGTTTTTTTGCAAGTACTTATAAATGCTGCAATACAAGATGAGCAAATATTCCAAGAAACGATGTTTCTTATTGCTTGTGGGAGCACAATAAGAGCTTTTCTACACATATGTTTTTTTGCTTCTCCAATGAGAGCCCGCGAACCATCCTTCCATCTAACAACTTCCTTTTTTTCTGTGGCTCTACGTAAAGTGAGAAGGTCAAGATTAATATGATTCTGTTCCTCTAATAGTGTATCCACTCACTAGTAATTAGATATCACATTTAGAGTCTTTACATCTAAGTTCAAATAGGTGGTTATTTTTACATAAAAAATAGAATATGCAATATCACTTTTTTTTGCTAGTCACTTGTTTTATATGATTTCTCATTGAGTTCACACAATTTGACAGATTATTTAATTTTTTGCAAAACTGTACTTTTATCACATTGGATATAAAGCATGCCTTTGACAGTCTACTTTTCCAAATCTACCTTTGACTAGTGCCCATAAGTTTTCTTTTACAAATGAAATTATTTTAATGAGCAAAATTCTATTTTTTCTCTTTCATCATCATTGAAAAAAGATCAAAACCCTTCTAACTCCCATGGGATTGAGATCTGAAAGAGATCCCAGAGATCGCTTAAGATTTAGAGAAGTCAGATGGCTCACTCAAAATCATATAGCAAGCAGGTGGCAGAGCTGGTTCTTAATCCCAGGGCTTTTGATTCCCAGGCAAGTTTTTTTTTTTTTAAAGCACATTGCTTTCTCAAAGTTTGTGTTTATTTTATAAATTTTATTTATTTATTTATTATTTATAAATTTGTATTTATTTTGATTTTTGATCTTTCACTCAATAACAACAACAAAATGCTACTGAGCATGCTCTCTGTGCATTGGAGAAACAATGGGATGTAGAGGGAAATGTACAAGATTTTTAGTAGGAAGATCCAGGTTCAGAACCTTTCTCTGCCATTTATTACATGTTTGACTTTACGTAAGTTTCTTAATCCCTCTGGGTTTTAGTTTCCTCATGTGTAAAAATGAGAGGATTGCGCTGGTCCACTTTTAAAGGCCCCTTCCAGCTCTAAATCTGCAAGCCTATGATTATACTGTAATAGACATTGAAGGAGATGCAAAAAGGTGTAAGACAAGGCCCCTGCTCTTGAGAAGTTTATTATCTATCTTAGGAGAGAAAATACAGACTAGGAAAGTTAAATAACAATGAAAGGCAGTAAACGAGGAAGTAGGAAGCACAAGTAAGTGTTACAAATGATGGGGTGGGTGGAGAAGAAAGAGATAAACAAACTGACTCGGAAAGAGACACTGAGAGAGGCAGACACAGAGACAGGAGACAGAAACCCTACCTTTGCACTAAAATGATGTGGAAAGGCTTAATTTAAGAACTAAGTTTAAGTTTATAAACAACCTAAAAATTGATTCTGAGCAACCTCTGGAACTTTTTTTTAGCCACTTTGTAACAGTGGAAGTGCAAAACAGTTGCGTAGAACTAAAGATTGTTTTTGTATTTTTCATTGTTTCATGGATTGTCATGGACAAAGAATTTATTGCCATATGGTCAGCCTACAAATGATGAGCATTTCTCTACTTACTCACGTTATTCCTCAGAAAGTATGTACTGTATGTTTCCAGGATCATATTCAAAGCCTTTATAGCATGGTAGAATTTGCCAAAAATTGTAGTCACCATCATAGTTTTTGCGTAGGTTCCATGTCTGGAATGCTCCTCTTGCTTACTTCTTACTTTTAGAATTTCTAGTTTTGTTTAAAGATCATTTCAATGCCACTTCTCTACATAAGGCTTTCCTTATCTACTCAGCTATCCACACACCTCTTCTCCACTGCTCCACTCAGGTATTCTCCTATATTTTCCTTGTAATGTAAGGAGTATGTGTACTTCCCATGAAAGTATACACACACATACATATATATATGTACATGTATATATAGACATGTATGTGTATAGAACACACATGTATATATAGTGTATTGTATATATATATTTACATGTGTATATATGTGTATGTTCATATATATGTGTGTGTGTGTGTGTGTATATCCACATAGGTTGTCTAAATGCAGGTCACAAAGAGTAATGTAAAGATTTCTATTTAACACTCCTTTCCAAGGGAGACTAATTCCGTCTTTGAGGAAAGCAAAAGAAGAGACATGAGAATGGTTACTCTGTTCTCTTCTGAGAGAAGTGTACCAGATTTTAATTATATCCATAAATATTGCTGGTCTTATAGTTGATAACAACACCACCAGCTTTCCTGGCCACCATCAATTAAAGGGGGGAGGGTGCCCTTCATATACATTTGTCAATTTGGCTTCTTCCCACCAAATATTAGTTACATAAAAGACCAACACAGTGACCAGTGAGCAAACACACTTATCTAGAAACCAGAATCAGAAGAGTTATGCAGATTAGAATCTAACAGAAAATAGAGAGTGAATTAGTTCTTTAGATGCAAGCAAGTTTCTCTCAGCTTAAACCAAATGAGAAAGACCACCATTTTACTCAAAGGAAAATTCTTTGAAATATATAGGATGCAAGCTGGAAATCATAGACATGTTGAAGAGCTGTCTTCCCCTATGGATCTGCCACTTACAAAGTCTGTCTTTATCCATGTGTCATAACTTACTCCCCAAGACAGTCTGGCAGCACATGTCTCATTAGAAATAAATATATCATCTCCAAAATTCTCACCCCAATTCTTTGGGCATGTAGCATTGTATTAGCATTCTCTCCACTAATTAGCAGAGTCTTATGCAAAATTTGCCAGGTTTGACTGTAAATTGGAGTCACGTATATATTTTTACATAATTATATGCATACAAACATATGCATACTTTTGAAAGAATATAAGCTGCTTTAAAGTAGCAGGCTTTGTCTGTTTATACTCAGTGCCTAGCATGATAATGACATTTTTAAGCATTTTAAAAAATCTGTTGATTGATTAAGAGTCCATAATCTTCTCCACATGATGATAAGATATCAGAGTAGAACTTTGTGGAGAACTATGAAATCACATTAACAAAATATCTTAAATTCTTACCCTAAATTACCCTTGGATTACATCCAACTAGACTACTGGAATAATGGGCGAAATCTAATCAGATTAAATTTATTAGGATGAATTTAAATACAGATTAAGACAGTCGAGTGGACAAGTACAGAATGAGGGAGATATAGCTTAATGTCTGTTCCTATTAAAGCTAATTAGGAGTTTTAACTGACTGTAAGCTCAATATGTGCCAACAATTTGATCTGTTTAACTAAGAAGTGCTAATGATCTTAGACTACATTAATAGAAATATAGCATTAAGGACAACGGAAGTTACAACTTCAAACTACTTGGTGTTGTTATCAGGTCATATTATGCTCACTTACAGGTTCCGCATCTTAAGATGAACCTTGGCAAATGAATGCATTCAGAGGAGAATGACCAACACTTATTGCCTGGCATACTGTAGTTACTTAATAAGTGATAGTTTACTGATTATAATGAAAGGACTTGAAAGAATGTTCTCAAAGGAATAGTGGAATGGAGCTGCTTTATTGAACTCAGGAAAGAGAAGGCTTATAGGATACATCATAGTTACTTTCAAATATTTTTCCTTTCCTGTTATGTGCATGTCATGACATTTGCTAAACAAAAAAAAAATATGTGTCAAGAGGGATTAAGACTACTGTGTGGCTCCAGACAACAGACGTAGAATCAATAGTTGGAAGTTATATGGAAATAAATCTAACAATTAGAATTGACCCAAAATGGAATTCTCTGAGTTGTGAGAGTTTCCTGTCATTAAAAGTATTTCAGTAAAGAATATATGATCAACAGTTAGGAATGTTGCTGAGGGAATTTATGGATCAGGTAGAGAAGGGGCTGTACTAGATGATTTCTGAAGATCTTACCAATTCTATACATCGATTTAGACTCTATGCAAAGATGCCACATTTTATAAATGCATATAAAATGAAATTTTTTTTCTGTTTTGAAATGTGTATTTCAGGTGCATATATGGCAGCCTTTCTAGAGAAAATCTTTTTTAAAAATGAGAAGCCTCTGTATTCTGGCCGGTGTTAACTCTCTTTTGCAAAGGAAGTGGTTTTAAGGATATGAAGGACATTGAAAAATAGACAGTGAAGTACTTTCTTTCTTGTTAACTGCTATTAGTTTCGGTGGGAAATGCTTTCAAATCTATTCCCTGCCTCATACATTCATTTTCTTTGGATGTGTTCCAAATAATGTACATTTTAGACTAATACAGCCAAGCCAATTATGATGAATATAACTAAAAGAGCAAGTGCAGCACTTATACACAGAGTAGTCACTCTGTAGTAGTTTGAACATGTACAACTTTCTTGCTTTGCTTCAGTTACTTTTGAAATTGATCTCAAAGCAAACAAATCACAGAGTGACTTAAGTATGGCAATACAACTCTCAAAAAAATGGAAATTGCTCTCATTGTATAAGCATTTGAAAGGTGTAGGTAGCAACTGTTCCATCTGAATGATTTCTGTATATGACAAAGTCCCAATTAAAACAAAAATATGGTTCCATTCCTGGCTTACTTTACTTCAGACACATTTTATCCATGGTTAGAAATCAGCCATGATAGTGGTCTAACCCTATATTTCTATTTCTGGCTAGAGATCATGCATGACCTTAGTCTAACTCTGAATATGATCTTAATGTTTTATACCATTCTCAGAGTATTAACATATGGAAGTAACTCGTTTAGCTGCTCAGTTCTCAAATTCTATTAATTGAATTTGCCTCCATTCTATACCAATTTTTAATCTTCCCCAATTTCTTTTTCCTCATTTAAAAAATGATTGCTTCCTTTGGAAAAAAATGGGTACATTTAAGGAAAAATCATTACTGCATTTGTTCCAATGCTTCTATTTTATTGTTTTGCTAAACTGAACAGCTACTAGATTTCCTCTCTCTAGTTCCAAAATTAAATTATTATTTTTAAATTATTTTACTAGCTAATTATATGTATGTATATAATTAGCTAGTAAGATAATCCTAGGTATACTGCCTAACTCCTTGCTGTTAGTTTTGATTCTCCCAAAAAATAACCCCTATTTGAGAACATCATCAAATTTCCATTTTTAGGAAAACACAGTATAGGCTAGTATATATGTATCAAATATATTTACTATCCTGCTGTGACATCAAGCCCAATCACAGTCTCCATTTAAAGAAATTTGTTTCTGTATATTAATGTATCATTCCCATACTACTCTTTCTCACAAACCATAAAATGAATTTAGTGCATAGAATAAATCTTGTCCTATTGCTGTTTCCTCTCTACTTTATTGCTATTCATTAGTAACAATTATATAGTTACACATACATACATATATGTGTGTGTATATATATATATTTAAACTGAAATAAGAAGCACATGACACTGAAAAATTCAAAATTTAAATATTCAAATTAAAAATCTAAGTTATTTCTGTACTCTAAGACAGGGGTTCTTTGTGTCATAGACCATTTTGGAGGTGTGGTGAAGCCTGTGGGCTTTTTATGCTTCTCAAGTCTTGTATTTGAAAATAAAATTTTTTCTTGAGCTCTGGTCTTTTCATCAAGAAGGTTTGGAAGTCTTCTATTTCGTTGAATGTCTATCTCCTTCCCTGAAAGATTATGCTCAGTTTTGCTGGGTAGTTGATCCTTGGTTGTTTCCCAGAACATTATATTCATTTGTTTTTTGGAATATCATATTCTAAGCCCTCTGATCCTTTAATATAGAAACTGCTAAGTCCTGTAACCCTGACGGTTTTTCTATGATATTTAAATTTTTTCTGGATGTTTGTAGCATTTTCTCCTTGACCTGATAATTCTGGAATTTGGCTACACTATTCCTTGGTGTTTTCATTTTGGGATCTCTTTCAGGATGTGATTAGTGGAGGACAATTTTCCTTGATAATTTTTTGAAAGATGCTGTCCAGGTCCTTTTTTTTTTTTATAATAGCTTTCAGGTGGACCAATAATTCTTAAATTATCTCTTGTGGATCTATTTTCCAGGTCAGGTATTTTTCCAATGAGGTATTTTATATTTTCATCTATTTTTTTTCATTCTTTTCATTTTGTTTGACTGATTCTTGATATCTCATAGAGTCATTAGCTTCCACTTACCCAATTCTGATTTTTAACAATTGTTTCCTTCAGTTAGCTTTTGTACCTTCTTTTCCATTTGGCCAATTCTACTTTTTAAGGAGTTCTTCTTCTCACTGAATTTTTGTACTTCCCTTTCCATTTGGTCAAAATTTTTCTATTCAACTCTGCTCTTCTCTTCAAGAATGCTTGAGGGGCAGCTAGGGGGCACAGTGAATAGAGCTCCAGCCTTGGAGTCAGGAGGACCTGAGTTCAAATCCAGCCTCAGACCAAACACTTGACATTTACTAGTTGTGTGACTGTGGGCAAGTCACTTAACCCCAATTGCCTAAAAAGAAAAAAAAAAGAAGAATGCTTGAAAGTCCTCTATTTCACTGTATGTCCATTATTTCCCCTGAAGGCTTATCTTTAATTTTCTTAGGTAGGTGATTCTTGGCTGTAATCCTATCTCCTTTGACCTCCAGAATATTATATTCCAAGCTCTCCAGTCCCTTAATGTAGAAGCTGCTAAATCTTGTGTTGTCTTGATTGTTTTTCCCTAATACTTGAATTGTTTCTTTCTGGCTGCTTGCAATATTTTCTCCTTGATCTGGGAACTCTGGAATTTGGCTACAATATTCCTAGGAGTTTTCTTTTGGGGATCTCTTTCAGGAGGTGATCGGTAGATTCTTTCAATTCTATTTTACCCTCTGGTTCTAAAATATCAGGACAGTTTTCCTGGATAATTTCTTGAAAGATGATGCCTAGGCTCTTTTTTTGATCATGGCTTTCAGATAGTCCAACAATTTTAAAATTCTCTCTCCTGGATCTATTTTCCACGTCAGTTGTTTTTTCCAATGAGATATTTCACATTCTCTTCTATTTTTTCATTCTTTTGGTTTTGTTTTTATAATGTCTTGATTTCTCATAAAGTCACTAGCTTCAAATTTGCTTCATTCTAATTTTTAAGGAAGTATTTTCTTTAGTGAGCTTTTGGACTTCCTTTTCCATCTAGCCAATTCTGCTTTTTAAGGCATTCTTCTCCTCATTGGCTTTTTAGACCTCTTTTGCCATTTGGGTTAGACTATTTTTTAAGGTGTTATTTTCTTCAGTTTTTTTTTGGGGTCTCCTTTAGCAAGATGTTGACTCATTTTTTGCTTTTCTTACATCACTCTCATTTCTCTTTTTAATTTTTCCTCTACTTCACTTACTTGATTTTCAAAATCCTTTTTGAGCTCTTCCACGGCCTGAGACCAATTCATATTTTTTTTTCGGAGGCTTTGGATGTAGGAGGTTTGACTTTGTTGTCTTCTTCTGGTTATATGTTTTGATCTTCTTTCTCACCAATGAGATTCTATGGTCTGATTTTTTTTGGGTGCAGTTTGCTCATATTCCGAGCCAATTACTTGAGTTTTAAACTCTTTGTTACAGTAGGGGTCTGCTTCCAAAGTGGAGAAGGTACTGTCCCAAGCTTCAGAGGTTTGTGCAGCTGTTTTCAGAGATACTTCTAGGCACCTGTAAATTTTCAGTTCTTCCAAGGTGGTATGATCAAGGGTGAGGTATTTACTCCTTTTCTGGCCTGTGCTCTGGTCTATGAGTGACTACAAGCACTCTTTTCTGCTTTGGAACTGTGAGGAGGATTCTCTCTCCACTGCCACCACAAGTTCCACCATGCCAGTGCTCCTCCTTGCCCTAAGACTGCCACTCAGGACTATGACTCATATCCAAACATGAGCAAAGCAAGAGAATCCTGCCTCAGCACAGTAAAGAGATCCTTACAATACTCCTCTGATCAGCCACTTGATTCCCCTTCCACCTATTGTCAGAGTGCTCTGGAAGTAGCCACCACTCTGGGGCTGCACTGAAACTGGGGCTGTGACCAAGCTTCTCTCTCACCCTGGTCAGAGAGACTTTTCCTACTGACTTTCTAAGTTGTCTTTGGCGTTTATGGGTTGAGAAGTCTGGAAACCACCACAGCTCCCTGTGATTCAATCCCCTGAGGACTGCTTCAGTTTTGCTGAGGCCAGGTCTTTGCCTGTGCAGCCCAAGCTGAACTGTGCTCCTTTCTTACCCAGAATGTAGCTATGATATTCCTGTACATTTTTCTCAGAGAATCTCTTTCAGGTGGTGATTGGTGGATTTTTCTTTCTATTTCTACTTTCCCCTCTTGTTCTAACAGTTTGGAAAAATTTTATTTGATTATTTCTTGTATTATTGTATTAAGATTTTGTTTTTGATTGTAGCTTTCAGGTAGTCTGATTACCCTTATGTTTTCTCTTCTTGATCTGTTCTCCAGATCAGTTGTTTTTCTTACTACATGTTTCACATTGTCTTCTATTTTTTAATTCTTTATATTTTGCTTTTTTTATTTCTTGGTCTCTTGTTACTTTACTGGCTTCCCCTTTCCTCAATCTCTCTCATTTGATTTTTAAAGTCTCTTTTAAATACTTCTATGAATTTTTGGGGGGCAAGTGACCATTTGATGTTACTCTTTGGGGTAGGAGAGGCTCTTTTTGCTTTAATATCTTCTTCTGAAGATGAACCACAGTCTTATCTCCTTCCATAATAACTTTCTATGGTTGAGTTCTTTCTCTTTTGCCTGCTCTTTTTTTTAAATTTATAGCAACTTGTTATTGTAATCAACTCTCATCCTGGGGTATGGGAGATATTGTCTCTGACCTCAGAGCCTCCTTCAGTTCTCCCCTCTCGCCTGGATCCCAAACCAAGAGTTCCTGCCTCTTGTAAGTGCCCACAACCAAGAGTGTCCCCAACCCACTGCTTCTGCACTCACTAGGTGTTTGCTAGTTCCGTCTCACCCAGGGCTGTGTCTCAGCAGCACAGCTGGGTCTGGTATCCCTTATCAGTAGAGATCCACTCAATCTTTCCCTGCTCAGATGCCTGACTCCCCCCTGACTCCAGAAGGTGAAAATTCCTGTCACTGGGGCTGAGGCTACTTCCCACCCCAGCTAGCCCCAGGACTCATTGCTTGCTATTTCAGCGCAACTAGCCTGGAGATGTTTACACTTCCCAGGGACCAAATTTCAGATCTTCTCATTGTCCCAGGAGTACCCCTGTTCTGCCCCAACTCTTGTTTATTTTTACCACTTTATGTTCACCATGAGGTGTTATTTTATCTTGTTTGTGGAAGAAATCTGGAGAGCTCGGAATTTTTTGCCCTACTCTGCCATTTTCCCAGGACCCTCCCTCACACACACCTTGTTATTTTCCTCAAAGTTTTTGACCTTTTGTTTCATGCCATGCTGTAACTCAGGTGCCCTTCCCTCCTCCACATTTTCTAACTCAGACTCTGAAAATAGTAATCAAATCATTACCACAGTACTCTTCTCTTATATGTGTTGTCTTCCCTTATTTGAATGTAAGATCCTTCAAGGCAGATATTGTCTTACTTATATTTGTATTCCCATGGTGTAGTACAGTGCCTAGCCCATAGCAGGAACTTAATAAATGTTCTTTCACAAACTTTTCATTTATTAATCTTCTCATAGTAAATCAGGGGGCAAAATAATATGAAAGAGGTACCCACATTCCCCACAAACTCTAGAATAAAATTTTTAAAATTCATCAGAATGAACAGTGATAAAGAAAGCCAAAGAGAAAATGCTAGAAATTCTTCCATCTAGTCCAGACCTGTCCAAAAAGACCTCCAGAATGCTGTGGAAATTTTAAGTGGAAATAGAAGAGGGAAAGTAGAAGGCAAAATGTGCAAGCTGCTAGGTCCCATAGCCAGTGTGAGGGTCAAAATCATGCCTGACATAGTTCTCTCCCCATGCCTCTTCATAAAGCAGGGGGAAACCTATGCCCATGCCAAACTCACCCCAGTCACCAGAGAAGACAGGGCTAACCCAACAGAGTAGAATTCTCTCTATTTCGTGTTCCTCTGGAGATAGGGACAGGCTGGCATTTATCACAGGGTCCATACTTGTACTGTAGCAGGAGATAAAGCCAATAGACCAGTGTCTTGACCAATGGACAGGAAGTCCCATCCGAGCTACAGAGGAGCTACAGCAGGACAAAGAGTGAGAGTAGCACTTGAATGCAAAGTACTTGGGGATCTTTCAGGAGGCTTTCTACTTGCACAGTCTAAAATGTATGACTGGGCCCTGTCAGGATCATAGTAAGGGATGAAATCAACTCCAAATTAGACAATATACAATAAATAACCAGAGAAGGAGCCAAAACCAAAATTTCAGTGGAGCCACCAGGACACTGAGACAAAACCTAGAAATTTATGCAAAAAGTGGAGTTTAATCTTAGCTAATATATCCAGGGAAAAGTAGAGCTTGCCCCTAGATTACAGAAGAGAGAAAAGACTGACCCAAATAGAAAGCCGCAATTCAGAAAATGAGGCTGGATATATACATAATAAAGAAATATCTTGAATTATGAAACCCAAAAGGTCAACCCAGAAGAAAAGAATAATTCCACAACCAGACTAGGTACAGATTCAGAGAAAAAAAATGTCCTTATCTCAGGGACCACCTAATAATACCTGAAAGAAAAGAAAAAAAAAGAGATACAATATGTGACATTAAGTGAAATGACAGCTAAAGAGGAAAGATTGACAAGGACAATTTGTAGATTAGAACAGAGGGTGCTAAACCTTATACAAAAATTGAACTTGACAGTTGTTCATACAGAAAGTGATGCCTCCATCAAACAATAAGAAATATTAAAACAATCAAAAGATTGAAAAGAATAGAAGGAAGAATGTCTATCATCAAAATCAATCAACCTGGAAAACAGGTCAAGGAGAGATAATCCAAGAATCACTAGGCTACCTCAAAATCTTTACTATTTCAAGAAATCACAAATAAAAGCTGTCAAGGGGCAGAGCCAAGATAGTGAAGTAGCTAGAGCAAGTAGAATGAACTTCCTCTTCTCTGTCCTCCTGAAAAAAAAAACTCTCTTAAGAACAAATATAGAAAATATACCATATCTAATCCTGATTAGGAAACAAAAGAAAATCCACAGTGAGTCACTAATTCAGCCCATATTGGCACAAAAAGATAGAAAGGTCTTTGGAGACCTGGAACAAGGCCAGGAGCATGAGCTATATGGAACATTCTGATACCCAAAGACTGTGCCCAAGAAGAAGACTAGAAGACTAGTCCATACTGAGGCATAGGTACAGGATGTGGGAACAGATGCTATTGGCAACTTTTTTGCTCACTACCCAGTTCTCAGTCATAGATCCAGGTCGATTGAGGAAGGGACCTATATCCAAGGGTGAGGAGAGTTCACCATCCCTAGCCTACAGCAAGGAGGAGGCTTAGAATCAGTCAGTGGCTATATGACTCAGACCCCAGAGGAGACTACTTCTAGCTGTTCCAGATTCTAACCCAATCTGAAGCGTGCAGGGGAATAAGCAGGGCCAGAATCCCATATCAAAGGGAAGTGTACTGTTGCTCTGAAGCTATAGAGCTTCCCAACTGGCTGAATGGTTAAATCCACAGTAGTTTGCTGTTGCTCAGATCTATGCCCAGTTAGAAAGTTGTTGAGCTCAGATAAAGTGATCAAACTTTTCCATGGATTGGACTACTTAGGGCTTACTGAAAGTTTGCTGTTTTCCATGAGATCTTGGAAGAACACAACATTCAATACCCTGCAAAAAGAAGCATCAGGACAAGGTCATATCTTTTCTCCAGAAGTGTGTAGAGCCTGGCCTTAACATGAAGTCCAAAGTCAGAAATTAGACTGGAAGAATGGAGAAATGAAAAAAAGAATTTCACCAGAACAACCGAACAAACTATTATGGTGACAAGGAAGCTCAATATACACACACAAAGAAAAGAAGGATTCTAATATATCTATAAGAAAAGCCTTAATACACACACACACACACACACACACACACACACAGAGCTGGGGAGTAAATTCAACTCAGTTCTTAGAAGAGATGAAGCAAGAGTTTAAAAAAAAAGTATGTGTATTTAATAAAATTGGAGGGCTAGGAAAAAAATGGAAAAGAAATGAGAGCCATGGAAAAAAAAAGAATTGAAAAAGAGAATTAATAGCTTGGCATAAGAGGCACAAAACTTTGTCCAAGTAACAAACTCTGCTCAAATTAGAATAGAACAAATAAAAACTAATGACTTCATGAGACAGCAGGAAATTTTAAAATAAAGTTAGAAGACTGAAAAATAGAAGAAAATGCAAGATATCTTACATCAAACCAACTGACCTAGAAAACAGATTGAGGGAGAAAAAACTAAGAATTATTGTATCATCTGAATGCCCTGACCAAAAAGAACCTAGACATTAAAGAAACCTGTCCAGATCTCTTAGAGAGCAAAGTGAAAATAGAATCCATTAGATACTTTTTGAAGGAAGTCACAAAATGAAAACTCCCAGCAATATTACAGAAAAAAATCTGGATTTTCCAGTTCAAAGAAAAAATATTATAAGCAGTCAGAAAGACAATTCAAGTAATGAGAATCCATAGTTAGGATAAAATATAATCTAGCAGCCACCGCTAAAAAAAAATGTAGAGCTTAGAATACAATATTCCAGAAGGTCACAGAAAGCTTGGTTTACAACCAAGAATAACTTAACCAGAAAAACTGAGAATAATCATACAGGGGGAAAAACTAACCTTTAAAGAAATAGAAGAATTCCAACCATTGCTCATTAAAAGGCCAGCCCTGAGTAGAATCTTTGAAATGCAAGTGCATGAGTCAAGAGAAACATATTAAATACATTTAATCAATTGTAAGGGACTACAGGATGATGTATTGATTATAATAGGTATAGAAGGAACAAGTATCCTCTCAGAACCATAATGGCTTTAAGGGTCATAGAGAAACTTAAGTAAAGCAAGCAGAGGGCCTAAAAATCAGTATGCATTTTTTAATGGTTATTGGAGGATAAGGAAATGGGAGAGAAAGGGGACTATAGTAGGGAGGAAGGAGGAGAATAAGCAGAAACTTACTATTTCATTTAATGGAGGTTCCTGAGATGAAAAGTATATTTTACATACACAAAGAAAAATATTTGGGTGTAGAAATACAGTAGGGAGATGGGGGAAGGAAGTGGAGATTAGGAAGGAGGGCAGAATAAAGGGAATAGTGACAAATAAAATAAATTCCAATACCAAAGTTTGAAGTATGAGAGGAGAGGTTAAAAAGAAAAAAGATCAAACACATAAGTAGTGGTATAGGACAGAGCAGAGAATAAAGATAATGAAGAGGAAAAGATTATTTAAATTGTAGATCATTTGTTGCTGTTCAGTCATTTTTCAATCATGTTTAACTCTTTGTGACCCCATTTAGGTTTTCTTAGCAAAGATAATGTAGTGGTTTTGCCATTTCCTTCTCTAGCTCATTTTACAGATGAAGAAACTGAGGCAAACAGGGTTAAGTGGCTTTTCTTGAGCAGGGTCACATAGATAGTAAGTGTCTGAGGCCAGATTTGAAATCAGGTCTTCCTGACTCTAGGCATAGAACTCTATCTACTGCCCCTTGTGCCACCTAGCCGCCCCTATAGATCATCAATGTTAAGCAAACTCCTCTTATGAAATTTTCTTTTTTAAAGAGATGGTGAAGAAAAAAGAGGAAAAAAATACAAGAGGATTGAAGGAAATACACAATTAGCAATCATAATTATAAATGTGAATAGGATTAAATAGCCTATAAAATGGAAAAGGATAGCAGAGATCTTAAAGTACTCTTTCCAGACATAGACAGATCTAATAAAATTATGAACAAGAAATAAATTAAGTAAATTAAGAAATAAATTAAATAAAATAAATAAATTAACAAGAAATAATTTAACTTTAGAAAAGTTAAAGATGGTAGCTCTCCGGGGATTAATAAATCAGAGTAGAAAAAATTTACATAATTTTCAGTTTAGAATGGTGCATTTACAGAAAATGACCTTGTTGGAAGTATAAAAACCTCACAAATAAGTGGAAATATCAAACCCTTTTTTTTTTTTTGCTTAGGCAGTTGGGGGTAAGTGAGTTGCCCAGTCGCACAGCTAGTAAGTGTCAAGTGTTTGATCTGAGGCTGAATTTGAACTCAGGTCCTCCTGACTTCAGGGCTGGTGTTCTATTCACTGCACCACCTAGCTGCCCCTATCAAACATGTTTTAATGACACAATTCATTAAAATTACATTCAATGAAGATCTTTTGAGAGAGAATTAACAATTAATTGGACGCAACATAAATTAATCCTAACTAATTGTTGGGTCAAAGATTAAATCATGAAAGTAATAGAACATTTCATCAAAGAAAATAGCAACGAGGAGAACATATACCAAAACTTTTGGTTTAGCCAAAGTATTAGCTTATCTCTAAACATGTTCATCATCAAAGAGAAAAACAATAGATCAATGAAATGAGAATATAATTAAAAAAACTAGAAAAGCCACAAATAAAAATTCTAAGTAAACACCAAAATCAAATCTTGAAAATCAAATAATAGATTTTTAAAATTGACATAAAAATTGAATCAACAAATAAAACTAGAAACTGGTTTTTAAACTTACATAGTAGTGAACTCTTGTGTTTTAAAAAGAGGAAAACAAAATATTTTATGATAAAAATGAAAAAAAGATAATTCATAACAAATTAGGAAGAAATAAAAGAAACTATCAGAAATAATTTTACCCAATTATATACTAGCTAAACTGTTCATTTAGATGACATGGATGAATATTTATAAAACTATAACACCCTTAAATTTACCAGAATGTAAAATAGATTACTTAAATAACTGAATATCAGAAAAAAATTGAACAAGCCATTAATTAATTAATTAACCACCATCCCAAGTATCATATATATTTTCATGTGACATTTAAAGAATAAATAATTACATTATTACATAAACTGTTTGCAAAAATATAAAAAGAAGAAGGTATTCTTCCAAACTCTAAGATATAGATATGGTCTCAACACTTAAACCAGAGAGACACAAAGCAAAGAAAGAAAACTATAGGTCAATATCACTAATGAATGAACATTGGCATCTATTTTTAAATGAAATATTATCAAAATCTACAACATATCACCATGATTTTTATATTTGATCCTGGAGGTAATAGGGAATTATTGGGATTTTTCAGGTAGGAAAATGAAGTGGTCAGATCTGAGCTTTGGCAGTTGTGTGGAGGGTAGCCTGGAGTGAGGAGAGAAAAGGAAGGGAGACCAATTAACAGGCTATCTCAAAGTCTATGAGTGAGATGAGGGCCTCACCAGGGTGATGGCTGTGTGATTATAGGGAACAGGATGTATGGGAGAGATATTGTAGGGGAATAATGATGGGAACTGAGTACAACAGAGGAGATGAATATGACACTGAGGTTAGGAGATTGGTTGACAGAGAGGGGAGTGGCTCTTTCGATAGTAATGGGAAAGGTGGAAAGAGGGGAAGGTTTGGAAGAAAAGATAATGAATTTTGTTTAATATATGTTTGGTAATAGAGGTCTATTACAAATGGACCTAACACTAGCCCTGTTAATTTAGGTTTCATTTTGGGACAAAATTAGACACCTGTAAGTCATTGAACAGTTAACAAAAGGTTTACTTTGTCTAGAATTGCTGTTCAGGTATTTATGTTCAATGAAAGAATTACAAAGTGGAAGATGCATGCAGAAATCCAAGGCTCAGGCTTAGGCTTGTGTAGCACATTTATTCAAAGTCACCATCATTTCAAAGTGATGGAGTAGGGGAAAAAAAATTTCCCTTATGATAGATAATTTGGTGTAGTAGAAAAAGTACTAGACTTGAAGTCTGGAATACTTAGGTACAAATCCTTCCTCTGACATTAGCTAGATGACCATGGGCAAATAAATTAATCTCTCTGAGTCTCAGCTTCCCTTTCTGTAAAATGACAATTGGACTAGGTGGCAGTTAAGGGTCTTTCCAGCTCTAACTATATTGCTCTATGATCCTTCCTCCCAGAATCTCTCCATTGAAAGTCCTAGGGGACAGTTTCAAGCCACACATCCAAGAGAAAAGAAGAGAGATCATCAGAGGTTCATCTTCAAGTTTTGATTAGTCTGGGGAATTAGGACTTATATCATTGGTTTGGCTTCTTTGCTAAGGATTTTCTTAGAAGTCCAATTGTACTAAAGTTAAGCCATTCTTTCATCCCCGGTATGAATTTACCCTGCTCAGAGTGAATTACTTTCTGATTATATAGTTATAGTCTCTTTACAAGTACTACATTTTCATTTTCACACCAACATTAGTTTGTAAAATTAGTTTGTAGTTCTTTTTTGGGGGTATGTCTCTCCCTGGTTTGGAGATTAGAACTATATTTGTCTCATAAAAACCCCAGGTATTTGCTAGAGTACTTACACATCTATTTTTGAGATTATTTTTGTAACAGGCATTAATTATCCCTTGAATACTTGATAAAATCCACTCATAAATCAATGTGGCTGAGAATTCTCTCCCTTAATTCTCTTGGTAGTTCAGAATCACAGAATTTCAGAGCTGGAAGGGATGTCAGTGGTCATCTAGTCCAATACATATATGAAGGAATCCTCACGGTAATATACATGACAAGCCATTTTCTATCCTGTGTTTGCTTGCAAACCTCCAGGGAATGGGAATCCATTACTTCCCTAGTTAGCCAATTGCACTTTAAGTTTCCATCTATTACTCCTGGTTCTTACTTCTAGGGCTAAACAGAACAAATTTTATACCTTCTCCACAAGTCAGGGGAACTATAATGTCCCCCCTAAATCTTCTTTCTCCAAGATGAACATGCCCAGTGTCTTCTCATATGACCTGGACTTAAACCCTTTACTATCCCATTTGTCCTCTGGACACTCTCTAGCTTGCCAATTTTCTTTGCAAATTATGGTGCCTATAACTGAGCACTATACTCCATTTGAGATCTGAAAGGGCAGAGTACAGTAGGATTATAATCTTCCTGCTTCTGCAAGCAGAAGATTGCATCAGTTTTGTTTTGTTTTTTGCCTGCTTCATCATACTCCTGACTCATACTGAGTTTTCAGTCCTCTCCCTCCCCCTAAATTCTTTCTAGAACAATTGCTGTCCATCCAGGCTTCCCCTGTCTTATATTTGTGTAGTTAAAGTTTTGTACCCAGATGTCAGACTTTACTTTTGTCTCCAATGAATTTTATTAATTTTATCTCAAGGCTCTTGCCTGTCAAGATCCGTTTGGATCCTGATTCTGTGATCCTGATCCATTGTGCTATCTATCTCTCCCAGTTTTGAATCATCTGCAAAATTGGCCATCATACCATTTATGCCTTTATCCAAGTCATTGATAAAAATATGAAACAGTGCTCACTTCAGCAGCATGTATACAAAAATTGAAATGAGACAGAGATTAGCTTTCCCCTGCAAAAGAATAATACTCAAATTCACCAAGCATTCAATATTTTTGCAACTAACATTAGAAGTGAAATGGTTACCTGGGGAAAATCTGTGCAGCAAGTTTTTCTGATAAGGATGTCATTTCAAATATAGAAGGAACTAATTCAAATTTTTTAGAATAAGAGCCATTGCTCAGCTGACAAATGGCTAGAGGATATGAGCAGGCAGCTCTCAAGGGAAGAAATCTAGTCTATCTATAACCATTTAAAAATACTCCAAATCACTGATAATTAGAAAATGGAAGTAAAAGCAACTCTGAGGTTCCACTACACAACTATCTCATCAGCAAAGTTGGTGAAAAAAGTGACAAAATTCTGAAAACAAGGTTGAAACCATAGGAAAACAGGTACTTCCTTATTGATGGAGCTATAAGAATTAGTACAGTCATTCTGGAAAGGAAATTGAAACTATTCCCCTCAAAAGTTACTCAGCTGTGTATACCCTTTGACCCATTGGTACCACTGCTAGGCCTATGTCCTAAAGAGATCAGAGAAAGAGGAAAAGGTTCTATATGCCTTTTTTTTTAAATAGCTCTTTTTATGGTGGCAAAGAACTTGAAAGTAAGGGGGTGCCCATCAATTGCAAAAAAAATGAAAAGAATTATGGTATATTATGCTACAAGAAATGATGAAAGAGGAACTTGAGGGAAAGGTGGAGATGGAGAGAGAGACACACACACAGAGACAGAGAGAGATAGAGCAAGACAAACAGAGACAGGGAGACAGAGATTAATAAAGATTGATAGAGATGTGAGGAAAAAGAAACAATATGAATGAGAGTAGGAATGAAGCAATGAACAGAGAAAATGTAGGGTTCCAAGTTATTTTCTCAGTCATATCTATATCTATATCTCTAACTATATACCTATGTCTATATCTATTTCATGTGACTTTCATATAGCTGGCCTTTCATATAGTATTTCTTAGCATCTTATTTGACATTCACTACCCTGACAGTTTGCTTGTGATGGCATTGGAAATAGAGTGTCTAAATGGTTGGGGCAAGATGTGGTTGGTTTCAGAAGTGGACTTTGCCACATTGAGCTGTATTCCTGTAGCCTGGAGGCTACTTTCAGCATTGGACTGTATCCATATAATAAGGCTAGGCTGAGTCTTGTAATGCTAAAACTACTAATAATTAGAGTTTCCAAGGGTGGCAAATACCTACCTTCTCTCCCTTGCCCTGGAAAAGTACAAAGAATGCAGTTTACCCCCCTTCTCATAACTCTAGGCAAATGCTTGATTACCCTCTGGGAGCAATCCAAGCCTAACTATTGCCAAGTGTTTGCTTTTCATGGGGCTGCCCTTAAAGAAATCATTTGGAAATGTAAGGCATAGAAAACTACTGACTGTCAAACAGGAGCTAAAGAGAATCCTGAAGGTGAGCATTGTGCTTCTGGTTTCCATATTTGAAGAGAGTATCACCCCTACCTAAATCATGTAAAAGAAGAGAAAATGAGAGGATGCTTGAACTGTGCTCTGCAATCCAAGTGGAACAGCAGCACTGGACGTACAATGCAGCACTGTTTGTCCAAGGGTCTCAGAGAACAGTCTAAAACCTCTGAATAAATAGAGTGTTGGCTGATATGGTGCCAGTGGGAAGGCTTTTAAAAAGCTATGCCATGAGTCCCTGGCCCAACAGAGCCAAAATGGGGCAACTGCAATTACTAAAGCATGTTTCTCTACATAGCCAACTACTTAGTAAAGTTAGCTGAAGTTTGCATCTAGGAGTATACTAATTGTGTCCCAGTGGGTGAACCACCTTCTAAAAGAAATAGGTAGAGGCTAGGGTGCTTGGAGACAAGGTCTAGGAGTATGGGTCCCAGGGGTTAATGGGATCAAGCCAACTCCTTAAATGAGATGTATCCAGAATTTCTGGCAGTTGTTCAGGGATCAGACTGTCATACTTAGTTGAGAAATTGAAATGATATCTTCAGAATGCTCTGCTTGAATGTACTCGAAGTGTTGTTTACAGAAAGTTGGAAAATTGAAATAATGTGATATTAAGGTGAGTCATTCAGGTAATCAGTTATAAAATACTTCATGGGGTAAGACGTAAGTTGAGCCAACTTCTCTCATTTTAAAACTATAGAGCTTTCTTTGGGGGACTTCAGAGGAAGTCTATGGCCCTGCCAAGGATTTATCTAAAATATGTGATTCAAATCTTATCATTCACATCTTTAAAAGAACAACTTAATTACATGTTTTTTCCCTTGAAGTCTTGTTTTAGGATTTTAGTGCCAAATTCCTTGATAACATTTTATTTGGAGTACTTCAGTACTTATGCAGTCGAAATTTCTCATAGCAGTCATGATTTTCAGGGAAAAAAAGCTTCACAATTTATTGCCAAGAATATGTATCTTTACAGATTTACAATTTTACGGTTTCAGTGCATGGAAGCAATTTGATCCTATTTCATTTGTGCTGATGCCATTTCATTATATTCAAATTCAGTCTGTTTGGTTTCCCTGTAAAAATTCAGTGAGGGCTTCTCATGAATATGGAAAGTCGTTTAGAGCTAAATATGGTCAGCTGAGTCATTTGTTTATTTGTCTTGGTAGTAATTAAAATGACAATTATGTCCATATTTCCCGAAGAATATATGTTGGGTAGAAGTTACACAGCCAATGACAAATATTACAAATACACATTGAAGGCATCAGTAGGTTTTGAGTTTATGTAAAGTTTCTTTTAATGTTCTTTTTGAGATTGTTATTATACTTTTTAGGCTGTGAATTGAATTCAGTTATATAACAGCAGTGTCTTTAATTGTGCTTTCAGATGTTCTAAATAGCCAAAAAATGCCAAAGATTTGCATTGACATTTTAATATGCTGTCACTTTAAGATACTACGCAGAGTGTGAACAGAGCACAGGGCACTTTAAGCAGGTGTGTCTAATTGTTTCTTCGAAGTAGCTATGTCATAGTTAGCTAAAGATGTAGGTCCTGGAGAGGGTGTATGGGTGCTGAAGCCCTCTAACCAGGTTTGCCTTTTCCTGCTGGTAAAAACAAATTGGACTGTGTAATTGATTTCAGAGTGTATGAGAATGAGTGTATGGGAATGAGTGTAGCTTTTATGTTGGCTTTGAGTTTAGACTACGTCTTTTTCTCGTTATATTTTGTCCCTCAGGAATGGCTGCTCCGTGGGCATCTAGAAGAGAGTGTATGAAGTATGTTCATTTAGATCAGCAATGAGTGTGTTTCTAATACTTTTTGGTATTAGTCTGGGACTGCAAAAATTATTGGGGTGGGGTGGTGGAGGCAGGCAGATATATTTTTTTATTGAAAAAATGTGTAACAGTGTTTTCATTAAGTCTTCCAAATATTTAATATGCTTGGTAGTTTTCCAGAGGACCATGTTCATTATTTAAGAATTAGGGAAACCTCTATAAAGGAATAGATATGTCCCAGGGAAAAGGCTTTATGTGTTCATCAAAAGTTGCTGGCAAGTAAGCAAGCAAACATCCGTGTTTATAATGCAACTTTTCACAGGGTTCTGGGGACTGTTATTAACAAGTCATAGTGGTCTCTTAACTACTCATTTTGGAGAATATGTATTAAAATGTAATACATTTTAAAAGGGTAGGTGATGCTGTGTTTAGAAATACCTGAATTTTATGGCACTGAACATTCTCATTTTTAGCATTTACTAGTTTACGCCTTTTGTACAATGCACCAATTTATTCCACAAGCATCTACATCAGCTGATTAAGTCTGCTGGCACCTGGATAGTGTTTTATTAATAACTAAATGAAATCATTCATTTAAACAATTCTGGCCTATCAATACATTTTCTCCTGTAACTATATAAAAAAGCCTCTGTTCTTCAAAAATGACAATGGTTTGTAGTTCACGAATATTTCAAAGTATATTGGCCTACTGATTTATTAAATGCTCTCTGTTTAATTGCTGAAAATCAGTGGTATCAACTTGTTAGCAAGGCTTTAGTTAAGGTAAAAAGGATTCTAATCATTTTGCTCAGAATTGTCTCCAGCTGTGTTATTTTCCGGTCCTTGGTTTAACAGAAGCTGACCAAAGTTTGTCTTAATTATCTGCTTCTTTTTCCATAGTCAATGAAATTAGGAGGTTTGGACCCCCAAGAAATCATGTGACAGTTATACCTTCCAATTTGTTTTTTTATATAAGTTGTTTTGTTTTCTTCAAGGAATGTTTATTAAAGCATCTAGAGGCCTTGAGCATCTGGTAGCTGATTTACAATAGTAACAGTAAGTGACTCTTTAAATAAAGATTTCAAATAATTCTCTATACTCTGTCTTTAAAACCTACACATGTCTCTGATATAATTTGAAGGGATTGAGAGAAATCATTATTGTTATCATCTACTTCACCATCATCATTACAGTGGATAAATGATAAACTTGATTCAATGATACTTGCTATGGTGTCTGTGAATATTCTCTAGCTTATGTATGAACATGGAAATTCATGCATTTTTAAAGAACAGAGGACTGTGAAGTTCATAGAGCACAATCAGAGCAAATATTTAATTATAAAATACATGTTGGGTGTATTTTACTTTTCTATCTAAATAAGAGAAAGCCTTATATCATAATTGTATCCAGGTATTTTGATTTAGGCATTTGTAAACTTTATAGTCATATATAAATGCTAATTATCATTATTATCATCATAAATTATTATTAATCCCAGCTTAATTGATTTATGACCTCTTTGGATAATTAAGCAGTACAAGTAGTCTAGTTAAATGATGTGTTAAAAGGAATGAATTATCAATTAGTTTTTCAAGATTTTTTATAATTGAGCATTATGGAAAAATGTAATTTCTAAGGGAATGGACTACAAAACACTCTTTTAGATTTTATATTTTTTGTCTTTAGCTGAAACATTGCTTTCTGGGATCCATGAAATTTTCTCTAATCATGACTATAGTTCTTTTTATTCTACCAAGTATCTTATTGTATACATCCAATATTAATTATTGGTGATAAGAGCACATACACATGTATGACAGTTCCAAAAGTTCCATTTCTAGGGCTCATTCCACTTCCAGCAATAGTATCTCCTACACCACAAGATGATCTGTTGAAAACTCTTCTAAGATTCACCAGAACTTTTTCTAATATTAGCTTGACTCAGAGTTTTATAAATTGTAAGATACCTAAAGGCTGTATTTCCTAATTGTCAGCCATTAATTAAAATGAACTGAATAAACTGATGAGAAGCAGTTGGTATCTAATTCCCACTTTCTTTCCCTTCAGAATGACATTTGATAAGATAATTTTCATTCCCCTCTTTAAATTTATTTGTATTGACATCTATTTCTTTTTTTTTTTTGTAATGTAAGTGTGAATTTTTGGAGCATAAAAATATATAAACCAATTTGGTTAGTACATTGTTAGTTCTATGCTCTAAATATCACTGAAAGTAACCCCCGAAGATTATTCTGACATAAGGATATTTAAGACTGTTTTTGGGGAGAGTAAGTCACTTATGCCAGTTTTTGCTTCCTCATTTGAATACAACCAGGAAGGAAAAAGAAAATGAGATGTCATTTTGTCTGATTAGTCCCTTTACATTCAGTTCTAGTTCAACCAAAAGACACAAAGTTTGTGGACCTGAAACCATCATAGAATAATTACACATGTTCCAAAATGATGAATGGTACCATTATCTGATTCATTCTCAGAAGTAGTCTTACCTAACCTCTATGTGGGTATACAACAGTCAGAGTATTCTGGGGTCCAGTCCCCTGTTATATTCTCCCCCTCTTTAAAAATTTGATGTTCTTGACAAATCAGCCAGAATGTATTTTGAGCACATTGTCTGTATACACAATCAGAATGGTCTTCTGGGTTTCTAGATAGGTATAAGCATTGTTCTTTCTCTTGTTTTCCCAGTACCACATTAGAAAGAGTCTCAAAACAATCACTATGACATAGATCTTATACAGTGTATATACCTATACATATAAAAGTGAAAATCCCAATTATCTCCAAATATAGATTAGACAAACAACTTTTGCAAAGTTTATCGGAGATTACTGCTTGCTTAGAGCCTGTGAAGTTCCTGTCTTGGTGAAGAAAATGACCTTCCCCAACTTAAAGGCAAAACAGAAAAAAGAAAGATATGAATACTAGCTAAATAGAAATTAAGTTTAAAAAGTTAAAAAATCACACATGATGAAACTTATCTTTCTATCTTAGATGGAACCTTGCTCCTTCCAGAGTTTCCTGGATCATGTGGCACTCTTCCTAGTTGCTGTGGTCAGTTTACATTCACCCCCTTAGCCTCAAGGAGAAACCAAACCTTGGTGCTTGCAAACTGACAATGGAGGGGGCAGAAATATATGGCCACTTAAGACACATTCTCACACACTGAGTTCAGTGCTATAGAATCCCTCTGTTTTCCTGCAACAAAATAGGGCACCCAACTTTTTCTCCAAGGATCCATGGAGAAACACATAGGGAATCCTATTGGATTCTTTATCCAGTATCCCTTTCCACACAGAGCACAACAAAATCTTCTGGACTACAAAAACCTCACTAGAACAAACAGGTTCATTTAAAATGAAAAACTCAGAAAAGACTGCAAAGACATATGAAACTCCCAAAGGACATTATGAACTTAGCATTGGTTAGTACAGGTTCCTAGGCTGGGAGATATACTTATTCTATGGACCTATAGATTTCTCAATAAAACAAGAAGTGTAAAAAGCTGAAGAAAAATAACATTTATTAGCTAGACACCAGCATCTCAGAGCTATAATATCACTATTTATAAAGGATTCAGTAGCATAGTAGTTATTAGCATTAAAACATTCAATTCAGATTATCTCAGAGAAACTGTTCTAACATAAGGAAACATGCTGGGAAAACTAACTATACAACTACAATTTAAAATAAAAGAGAAATTGCTTTTTTTGTTTTTACCAAATTTTCTTTAATGAATATCAAAAACTGTGGTATCCAATGAGGGGACTGGAATAGATGACTTCTGAGGTCTTTTCCAGGTCTAAACCTATAATCCTATGATATATGGTCCAGGGTACATAGTAAGCAGTTAATAAATGCTCATTGTTTGATTGACAAAATATACACAATTATCAGAGTTGTCTATTACCACATGTTCTCTTCAGTGAAATCTGTATTACTTAATTTAATTCATTCAGTTCAGCCAATGTTTATGAAGTGCTCACAAAAACATGCAGTTTCAACATTCTAAAAGGATAAATACATGAAACCTTCTGTAAGTACCACACACCCATAAACTTACAAGGGTCCCTAAACTAAAAGGAAACAAGAAACATGATTTGTTATACATACTTCCATTTGACACTGATAATTTATAATAAAGAACTACATTGACCATTAGAGGTCATGAATGTGTTTGTCACATGGTCACCAAGAAGAAGACAGTCCTGTGTTCAGGGCAGATTCTAGACTGAGGAATTAAATCTACCCCATACCTAAGTGTTGCTAGGAGATCCATGGAGATGTTTTCAATGTAAAGATGAGGAAAGTATGACAAAATAATACATACCCTTGAGCTCACACATCTATTTACTGATAAAATACATATTTAAATACATATCATCTAACTTGAATTCAGTGCTCTTTCCATTAATAATAATAATAATGATGATAGCTAGCATTTAAATAACACTATTATGTGCCAGGCACTGTGCATACATACTTTTACAAATATTATCTTCATTTTACCCTCACAACAATCCTATGAGATAAGTGCTATTTTTATTCCCATGTTATCATTAATGAAACTGAGAGAAAGAGAAGTTAAGTGATTTGTCCAGTCTGAATTTGAACTCAAAATTTCCTGACTCCAGGCATAGAGCTCTGTGCACTATGGTGCCACCTAGATGCAATTACACAACAAAGGATATTCTAGTTCTTTATTTATAATTGCCTGCTGAATATGGGAGGCAATATAGTGGAGTAAAAAGAGGACTGACTTTCAAGAAGAACTGGGTTCAAATCTCATCCTTAATACTTACTACTAATGACATTAGGTAAATCATTTAACCTCTTCGGCATCAGTTTCCTTATCTATTAAATGAATGGGTTGCGCTGGATGTCCTTTGAAGTCCTTTCTAAATTTTACCATCTATGACTCTATGATTTCTGTCTATGAATTCAATTATCATCAGTTGACTTCTAGATCTATATGTCTGAGTTTTAATCCCACATCAGTCCTTCAATAAACATTTATTAAGTGCCTACTATATGCCAGCACTAGAAATATCAAGACAAAAATGAAACAATCCTTGCTCTTCAAGAGTTTACTTTCTGTTGGGCAAGACACATTAACATGTACATATGTAGTCATATACAAAATTAATACAAAGGTATTTGTGAGGGGGCAAACACTAACAACTGGGGCCAGAGTCGGTAGGTGGGAAGGGAATCAGGAAAGGTTCTTTGTAGAAAGTGCAACTTGATCTAAGTTTTAAAGAAAATTAGTGATTCTAAGAGGCAGTGGTACATTCTGGGTATGGGAGACAGCCAGTGCAAAGGCATAGAGATGAGTCCTGTTTCCCTACACAATAGAGGTCATGAAAGGGAGTAATATATGAGTTTAGAAGGTATGTTGGGGCTAGGATGTGAAAGACTTGTAATATATACTCCATATAATCTATGTAGCTAGCTATCTAGTATGTGTGGAGTATAATACTCCAGTATTAGAACTTGTAATACTCCTCTATTGAGGAGTTCATATTTGGACATTTCAAATTGTATGTCATCTATTCAGTTAAAACATGTCTAAAATAGAACTCATTATCACTCTGTGCTCCTTGACAAAATTAGGGAAGCTTGGACCATTCTTCTAATCATAAACGTTTATAACCTCACAGTCATCTCAGTTACTTAGTCTTCACCCCATAGACCCAATTAGTTGTCAAGTCTTGCCAGTTCTACCTCTCCAACATTTGAAGTATCTGCCTTCTTCTCCAGTAACCCAGGTGTTAGCCTAGTTTAGGATCTTTTATTCTGCTCACCGCTGCCGAATATGCTTCTTAGGGGTCGCACATGGAAAAATGTTTATGAAGCCCTGCCTGAAGTGTAAGTCTAACCATATCAATCCTCTTTTGGAGGGTTACACTCTAATATATACTTTTAAACTCAGAAGTTTGCTCTAATGACTCCTAGTTATCTTTAGGAACAGATACAAATGCCTCTGTCATTTAGATTTCTAGTCTTATACATTACTCTGCCATCACATATAGTCCAGTCAATCTGGCCTTCTAGCTATTTTTTTTTTTTTTTTTGGTGAGGCAATCAGGTTTAAGTGACTTGCCCAGGATCTTATAGCTAGTAGGTGTCAAGTGTCTGAGGATGGATTTGAATTCAGGTCCTCCTGACTCCAGGGCCGAAGCTCTATCCACTGAGCCACCTAGCTGCCCGTCTTCTACCTATTCTTAAACCATAACAGACATTCCACTCCTCGAAGCTTGGAATGCATTCTCTTCTTATCCCCATGTCTTAAAATCCCTAGTTTCCTTCAAAACTTGAAACTAAATTCAAATATTACCTTCTACATAAAGGCATTCCTAGTCTCCCCAACAGCAAGTCTCCCCCTGCCTCAAACTGCCTTGCATTTGTTTTGTATGTGTAAGGGGGTGGGATTTGAGTATCCCCTCCCCAGTGTAGTTGATTTCATCACAGAATGTAATCATATGTGATAAAGTTTAAATGTTTTTAACAAGGTGTTAATACTCTTTTCTTCTTGCTTTCTTAATTTATTTATTTTTAGTTTTCAACATGCACTTCCATAAGATTTTGAGTTCTAAATTTTCTGCCCATCTCACCCCTCCCTCCACCCCAAGATGGTGCGCATTCTGAATACCCCTTCTCCTAATCTGCCCTCCCTTCTATCTCCCCCTCCTTCTCTTATCCCCTTCACCTTCTATTTTACTATAGGGCAGGATAGATTTCTATACCCCATTGCCTGTATATATTATTCACCAGTTGCATATGAAAATGATTTTTAACATTTGTTTTTAAAACTTGGGGTTCCAAATTTTCTCCCTCCTTCCTTCCCTACTCACCTTCATTGAAAAGGCAAGCAACTTGATATAGGTTATACATGTGTAGTCATGCAAAACACTTCCATAGTAGTCATGTGAAAAACTAACTATATTTTCCTTCATCCTATTGTGCCCCCTGTTTATTCTATTCTCTCTTTTGACTGTGTCCCTCCTTAGAAGTGTTTGCTTCTGTTTACCCCATCCCACAATCTGGCCTCCCCTCTATCATCCCTCTGCTCTCTTATTCCCTTCCCTCCTATTTTCCTGTAGGGTAAGATAGATTTCCACACCCAATTGAGTTTGTATGATATTCCCTCAAGCCCAATCCCATGAGAATAAGACTCACTCATTCCTTCTCACCTACCTCAGTTTCCCCACCATTGTAAAAGCCTTTTCTTGTCTGTTTTATGAGCTAATTTACCCCACTCTACCTCTCCCTTTCTCCTTCTCCCAGTATAATCCTCTCTCTCCTCTTAATTTTATTCTCCAGATATCACCCCTTCAACTTCAATTCACCCTGTGCCCTCTAACTACCTATCTATCTATCATCTATCTATTTATCTATCTATCAATCTATCCATATAATTTTTTCCCTCCAACTACCTTAATACTGACAAAGGCCTCATGAGTTACAAATATCATCTTTCCATGTAGGAATGTAAACAGCTCAACCTTAATAAGTCCCTTATGATTTCTCTTTCCTGTTTATGCTTCTCTTGAGTATTGTAATTGAAAGTCAAATTTTCTATTCAGCTCTGGTCTTTTCATCAAGAATGCTTGAAAGTCCTCTATTTCACTGAATGTCCATTTTTTCCCCTGAAGGATTATACTCAGTTTTGCTAAGTAGGTGATTCTTGGTTGTAATCCTATCTTCTTTGACCTCCAGAATATTATATTCCAAACCCTCCAGTCCCTTAATATAGAAGCTGCTAAATCTTGTGTTATCCTGATTGTATTTCTACAATACTTGAATTGTTTCTTTCTGACTGCTTGCAATATTTTTTTCTTGACCTGGGAACTCTGGAATTTAGCTATAATATTCCTAGGAGTTTTCCTTTGGGGATCTCTTTCAGGAGATGATAAGTAGATTCTTTCAATTTCTATTTTACCCTCTGGTTTTAGAATATCAGGGCAGTTTTCCTTGATAATTTCTTGAAAGATGATTTCTAGGCTCTTTTTTTTTATCATGGCTTTCAGATAGTCCAATAATTTTTAAATCATCTCTCCTGGATCTATTTTCCAGGTCAGTTGTTTTTTCAAATGAGATATTTCACATTCTCTTCTATTTTTTTATTCTTTTGGTTTTGTTTTTATGTCTTGATTTTTTATAAAGTCACTCACTTCCAATTGCTCAATTCTAATTTTTAAGAAAGTATTTTCTTCAGTGAGCTTTTGGACATCCTTTTCCATTTGGCTAATTCTGCTTTTTAAGGCATTCTTCTCCTCATTGGCTTTTTGGACCTCTTTTGCCATTTGGGTTAGGTTATTTTTCAAGGTGTTATTTTCTTCAGTATTTTTTTGGTTCTCCTTTAGCAAGCTGTTGACTTGTTTCTCATGATTTTCTTGCATCACTCTCATTTCTCTTACCAGTTTTTCCTCTACTTCTCTTACTTGCTTCTCAAAATTCTTTTTGAGTTCTTCCATGACCTGGATCAATTAATAGTTTTCTTGGAGGCTTTGGATGTAGGAACTTTGACTTTGTCGTCTTCTTCTGGTTGTATGTTTTGATCTTCTTTGTCACCAAAGAAAGATTCTATGGTCTTACTTTTTCTGTGAAGTTTGCTCATGATCCCAACCAATTATTTGAGGTAAGGTAGAGGTCTGCTTCCAATGTGGAGAATGTACTGTCCCAAGCTTTGAGGGTTTTGTGCAACTGTTTTCAGAGATACTTCTAGGGACCTGTAAATTTTCAATTCTTCCAGGGTGGTATGATCAAAGGCAAGGTGTTTACTCCTTTCCTGGCCTGTGCTCTGGTCTATGAGTAACCACAAGCACTCTTTTCTGCCTTGGAACTGTGAAGATGATTCCCTCTCCACCACCACTACAAGTTCTACCACGCTAGCGCTCCTCCTTGCCCTGGGACTGCCACCCAAGACCCAAAACCAAGTACGGGCAAAGCAAGAGAATCCTACCTCAGCACCAGTAAAGAGATCCCTGCAATCCCCCTCTGATCAGCCATTTGATTCCCCCTCAGTCTATGGGCCAGAAGCTCTGGAAGCAGCGGCCGCCCCGGAGCTGCAGCCAGGATTAGGCTGGGACCGAGCTTCTGTCTCATGGAGGTCACAGACTTTTCCTACTGACCTTCTGAGTTGTCTTTGGCATTTGTGGGGTGAGAAGTCTGGAAACCGCCACAGCTGCCCATGATTCAGTCACCTGAGGCCTGCTCCAGGTTTGCTGAGGCCTGTTTTGCCTGCATGCCCATGCTGAATTGCGTTCCTTTCCCTGCCTAGCAAGGTAGACCTTTCCAATCAACCATTCAAGCTGTCTTGGGCTGGAAACTTATTTCACTCTGTCTTTTGGGGGTTCTGCTGCTTTAGAATTTGTTTAGAGCCATTTTTACAGGTATTTGGAGGGCTTTGGGAGAGAACTCAAGCAAGTCACTGCTTTTACTCTGTCATCTTGGCTCCACCCCCGTGTTAACACTCTTTACCAAGCACCTCTCCCCAATACACACTTCTTTCTTTCTCTCTTTGTCTAGTCCTCTGTCTCTGTCTCCATTTTATCTCTGTCTCTGTCTGTCTGTCTTTGTCTCTCTTTTACTAAGTCAGAAGGTAGCAAAAGTCATTGGGGGAGCAAAAAATGGCAACATTCTTTCAGGACTTTCAATAGCTAAGCCCTGGAGACAGTCAGCAGGTCAATAGAAGTGGAGGCCAACAGTCAAGAAAGAGCCTAGCTTTACAGTTCTTGAGGAAAGAAAGGGATTTCCCTCCCTTTTTTCACCTCCATTAACTATATGGTTTAATGATAGAACTTACTAGTCCAGAAGCAAGCGTTCCATCCAGCATCAGATATTCCAGAAAGTTGAGGCACAGTTGAGAGAGCAGAAACACTCTCCAGACAGACAGAGAGAGTAAATCACTTGAGGAAGAAAGCAACTTCCAGGAGCAAAACCTCTGGCAACAGAAAAGAGAGCTAGTTATGATTTAAGCCAATCATGTAGCTCAGCTTTGCAACTGAAATGAAAAGAGACACTTAGAATGTCTGATAGTTAATAAAAGTGTTCCACGCCCACATTGTACTTAATGTACGATTATGCATTGTAGATGTTTCTTTCACAGTGTAGCATCTCTTCCAGGCTATTCCACGGTATACTGTAGGTAATCAAGAACTCATAACACTAAAACTCATAAGCCCTCACTGGTGCAGTTTACAGTTAGCCAGGAGATATAACATTAGTAACTTTCATTTATATAGCATTTCAAAATTTAAAAAGTGCTGTTATCTCATTTGATCCTCTCAGCAGCCCTGAAAGGTAGGTGCTATTATTATCTTCATTATACAGATGAGGAAACTGAGGCTGAACTTAAGTGATTTACCCAGAGTCACACAGCTACTAAGTGTCTGAGTCAGGATTTGAGCCAAGATTTTCCTCCTTCCAAGTATTATACACTATTCACTGTACCACTTACCTGCTTCTAAAGATAAGCTCTTAGACAATGCATCTACTAAAGCTGCAGAATAAAAGCAAAAGCTACCAAACATTTCCTCCCATAAACCCAGGGTGCAATTTCCCATTAATGCATGCAGCTTTCATAGGGAAAACAGGCTCAAACTTGGAGTAGCAGGGTGTAGCTCCTATAAACTTTGAGGATCAATCTCCCAATTCCCACTGGCCCTGATGAATCAGCTGCTCACATCTCCACTTAGTGTTCTAGATATAGTACTAAGGAGCCAAATATTCTTATCTTACTATTGACTCGAATTCCCATCTGTGTACTTGCCTTCAAGTTAATCAGTTGAGAATCATTTAGTCACTCAGCCTCCAGTAGCTTTTAGACTCTGGGTAAATCACTTAAGCTCAGCCTCAGTTTCCTCATCTGTATAATGAAGATAATAATAGCACCCACCTTTCAGGGCTGCTGAGAGGATCAAATGAGATAACAGCACTTTTTAAATTTTGAAATGCTATATAAATGAAAGTTACCAATGTTATATCTCCTGGCTAACTATAAACTGCACCAGTGAGGGCTTATGAGTTTTAGTGTTATGATTACCTTGATTACCTACAGTATACCGTGGAAATAGCCCGGAAGAGATGCTACACTGTGAAAGAAACATCTCCAATGCGTAATTGTACATTAAGTACAATGTGGGCATGGAACACTTTTAGTTAGATATTATCCCCCATATAGAATTTAGGGTTAAGTGGGCTCAAACACAAAAGAGCACATGTGGCTCTCTCTTCTTAGGCAAGGAGGTTTGTAGTCTCTCTGATGGGCTCCTTATAGAGCTATGAGCCAGAGGCTGCTGAGCATGCAGATACTGCTTCCAGCTAATCCAGGGGCAAACTTGAGATGTGCTGGTAGAAGGATCAGAGTTGTTGCTGTTCCTGAGAGTACAATGCTAAAACACCAATAGGAAGATAGGAAGTCCAATATCTTCCAGACGAGGGATGGGGAACCTGCAGCCTTGGGGCCACATGTGGACCTCTAAGTCTTAAGTGTGAATCCAAACTTCACAGAACAAATCTTAATAAAAGGATTTGTTCTATAAAACTTGGACTCAGTTAAAAGGCTGCACCCAAGGACCTACAAGGCTACACGTGGCCTCGAGGCCAAAGGTTCTTCACCCTTGCTCCAGACCCTTTGAAGCTGGAAAATCTTCCTCTAGTCAAGGAGGAGAAGGGGAGGAGACTTGGTTAAACCCAAGGCTTAGGTCTCTCCTTTGCCCTTTCGACTCCCTCAGGGGATTCCTTTTTAGGGGTTTCAACTAGGACTCCGCTATTACTCATATTTCTGGAACCTCTCTCTTCTACAACTACCACCTCTCAACATATTTGATAACATAGATGATTTTTGGCTCAAGTTTCTGCATTCAATCCAAATAACATTCTTGTGCAACTTCAAAGGACTTTTTTTCTTTTAGTTTAAGCCTTACATTCTAAGATCTTATACTTGATTGATTGAGTCATGTTCTTATCTAATTAAGGTATCAGAGCTAAAATAGGGTTGGAGTGGTTTTGACCATACCCTTTCACTGCAGGGTCTTGTTACTTTGAAAATCAGACTGATGCAAGGGATGGGGAAGTAGGGTATCACCAGTTCTGTATTTAGCACTTCACTCACATTGCATCTGTTCTGTGTGGATTCCCACAGCTGTAGCCTACCTACAATCTTTGTCTTAGTATCTAGGTGCCAATCTTGCCCTGGTAGAAAACGTTCCTCACCAGGAATTCTCTGAAATGATAAAATAATAATAGAAATAAAAAGTCAATAGAATTCTATAAATTCATTTGGCCAAATTTCCCCTCTCCTTTGGTAGTTCCTTTGTAGCTACTTCAATTTCCTTTTCTGAAATTTCTATTTGGTGTTCTGTTGACTTTGGTATCTCATTTTTGTGAGAGGCAGTCTGGTGTAATGGATTGAGAGCTGGCCTCTGAGTCAGGAAGATTTTGTTCCAGTCTTGCCTCTGATACATACTGGTTTTGGGAACCTGTGACATTTGCAACCTTCCAGTGATCCAGGAAATTCTTGGACTAAATTATGGGACAATAATTTGAGGAGAAGTAGATGGTCTGCATTGGTTGGAGGAGTCTGTCCTCACTGGGAGCTCCTTATCTGACACCTATGAAATCACAAGTCTAATCCTTTTCCCTATATTTTTGTAGCTATTTCATGTCTTTTAAATTCTCAGCTTTGTTTGCATAGTAGATTTGGATAATTTTTATTTCTTCTTTGTTGTTATTTCACTTTACTTATTTTTTTTTATTTTTGAAATTTCATTAATCATGTTGGCTAGGTTTATAAATTTTATTACTCTTCTGAGAAACAACTTTTAGTTTTGTTTATTAGTTCAGCTGGGTTTTTTTTGCTTTCTAATTAATGTATATTGTGTATAATTTTTAATTTCCTCTTATTCTTATCTTGGATTTGTTTATTTTCTAATTGTGTTAATCCTCTATTTTACTATTTTGTTAATGCTCATTTTCAGGAATATAATATTGCCTCTGAGAAAAACTTTAGCTAAATCCCAGAAATTCTGGTATGTTGTCTCTTTCATAGTTACTAATTGTTTATATGATTGGTATTTTTTAATTTATGAAATAACACAAGCATTTCCATAACATGGTAGAAAAAACATTTGCACATGAAACTGCAAATTTGTTATATACAATATGCTATTCCTTTTAAATATATAATAAAGTTATAATGTAACTTTCCTTTTTTTTCTTCTCTCCCCCTTTCTCCTCCCCTAGTCCTTGGACTCTCTCATGATTAAGTCTCCATTTAGATATTTAACTAATTTTATTGCCTTATTGTATCTAAAAGATGTTCCTTTTTACCATTTACTTATAATTTCTCTGTGTCATAGCACAGGTAACATTTGGTAGTGAGAAAATATGTGTGTATGTATGTATATATGTATGTATATTCTTTAAGGTTCCTGTTCAGAAGGTAACATAAAGCTTTCAAATCTAAATTCTCCAACCATTTCTTTATAGTGACTACCCAAAATACGTACTCCCCTTAGATTAAATGGACAATGGGAACAAACTGATTAATAAAAAGAGAATCATGCTTACAAATTACCATTAGCAGTTCGGGACAACAAAACAGGACAATTTTCCCCCTCAGTTAGATCTAAGTAGATAAAGGAAGAGACAGGACAGGGGAGGAGAAAAAAGATTTCCCTCTTTTTCATCTTCCCTCCCAGCAACTTGACTTTGCAGCTAAGGAAGAATAGTCTTTTTATTGTGATTTTTTTCACTTACATTGGTGTAGTCGTATATATTATATTTTTGACTTTGCTTACTTTACTCTCTGTATCAATTCAAGTAGGTCATTCTATATTTCTCTGTATTCATCACATTTATTATTTCTTACAGAATGATAAATTCTATTACGTTCATATACCACAATTTGTTTAGCCATTACCCAATTAGTGGACATCTACTTGCTTCTAATTCTGTTATAATAGAAAGTGTTGCCCTGAATATTTTTGGTATATATGGGGACTTTTTGATGTCTATGGTATACTTTGGACATGAACCTAGTAATGGAATTATGAGTCAAAAGGTGTATAGGCATGGTAGTAATTTTATTTATCTAATTCCAAATTACTTTGTCATTTGTAAGATAAATGTGGTCCCAATCTCTAACCTGGGGAAGGATGAAGTACAGAATGATATATTAATATCATTAATGAACACTGACTCAAAAAAAATTTAATAATAAACAATCAAGCAGACTATGATAATTTATCCAGTAAATCCTTCTTATGACTTCGTTGTGAAATTGGATTTATACTAGGGAGGTAAAGATAGTTCAATTTTAAGAATACAATCAACATAATAAGCCATATTAAAAACAAAAACATCCAAAACACATGATTACCTTAATAAATGTAGAAAAAACTTTGACGAAGTACAGCATTTATTTATGTTTTTATTAAACCCTATAAAGTATAGATATATTTGGGGCTCTTTTTAATATAATAAAAAGTTTCTATCTAAACCCAAAAGTTAGCAATAAATGCAATGAAGATACAGTAGGACCTTTACCAATAAATAAAGGAGTAAAGCAAAGATGCCTACTCTCATTTTTATGTAGTTCTGGAAATGATAGCAATAGCAATGAAAAAAAGAGAAAGAAATCAAAAGCATAAAGAGATTTAAAGAAGAGATAAAGCTATCCCTATTTGCTAATGAAATAATGTTATACTTAGAAAATCCTAGGCAATCAGAAGGTACTAATTAGGACAATTAACAGCTTCAATAAAGTTGGAGGCTATGAAAGAAACCCTCAAGCATCAATAACATTTCTGTAAAAAGATAATAAAATCCAAGGAGTAACAATAGAAGGGGAAACCCCATTCCAAATAATTATAATATACATAAAATAGCTTCTTTTTTAAAAAATAGCAACTTAAATAGCTAGAAGAATAATCAGTGTTCATATGTGGGCCATTCTAATATAATAAAAGTGAAAATACTACCAAAGTTAATTTACAGTTTTATTGTTATACGCATCAGAGTATCAGAGGGATATTTTATTGAACTCTATAAAATAATAACAAATTCATTTGGAAAAATAAAACATCTATAATACCAAGGAAAATAATGAAAAGAGATGGGGGACAGAGGGTGAAAACCACTTTCAGACCTCAAACTATATTATAGAGTGGCAAATATCAAAAACAGCTGGTATTGGTTTAAAAAAAAGTGTAGTTCTATCAGTGGAACAGATTAGATAAGGGAGAATCAGAAGCAATGGAACTCAATAAACTAGGATTTCATAAACCTGAAAACATAAATTACTTTAGAAATAAGTCCCTATCTGATAAAAACTGCTGATAAAACTAGAAAGTAATCTAGACTTCAACCGTGTGAACAACTTACACTATATTCCATAATACACTCTAAATGTATATATATGTATGTATATATATATCATGTATCATTTCACATTCTAAACATATATGTGACTTATAATACTAAAGATCATACAATAAAAAATTACAAGAGAAGCAGATCATATACCTTTCATAAATATGGGTAGGAGATGCATTATTAAACAAGTAAAAGATATAGGCAATTATAAAAGATAAAATAAATAACTTTGATTACATGAAATGGAAAAGTTTCTGAAGAAACAAAATTAATGCATCTGGGAGAAGAAAGAAAACAATTAAAAGAAGAAAAAACCTTATGTATCATATTCCTCTGACAAAGGCTTATTGTGCAAGATATACAATTTATTTGTATATAAACATATGTACATCACATATTTTATATCACATATATGCACGTTATCTATTTACACACATAGAACATATATGTGTGTTTGTAAGTACACACACAGAGATACATAGACATTTAACTAAAAATTCTTCCTTAATAGATAAGTGGACAAAAAATATGAACAGACAGTTCAAAAGAATCGCAAACTATTAACAACAATAAGAAAAAATACTCTAAACCATAACCAATAAGAGAAATACGTATCAAACAACTCTGACATTTTGCTTCATACCCCCAAAATGATGAAGGATGGGAATAATGAATGTTGGAGGGTTTCAACCTCTTCACTCCATCAGAATTATTCTCTCCAAAGTTATCAGCCTACTCTCAATTCTCATTCTCCTTGACCTTTCTGCAGCCTTTGACACTTGATCACTCTCCCCTCCTTGTTACATTCTTCTCTCTAGGTTTCTGGGATATCATTCTCTCTTTTTTCTCCTCCTACCTATTTGACTGCGCCTTCTCAGTCTCCTTTACTGGATTCTTAACAAGATCATGCCTATAATCATAGATGTTCCACAAAGTTCTGTCCTGGATTGTCTTCTCTTCTCACTCTATATTACTTCACTTGGTGATTTTATTAGCTCCCACGGATTTAACTATTATTTCTATGTTGATGATTCTCAAAACCACCTTTGCTGCCCCAAGCTTTCTGCTGACCACCAGTCTCACAACTCCAACTGCCTTTCAGACATCTTTAATTGGATGTCCAGTAGACATTTTAAACTCAACATGTACAAAACAGAACTAGTTATCTTTACTCCTAAACCCTTCCCACATCCTGACTTCCTTATTATTATCAAGGGCAAGGCTATCGAAACAGTCCTTCAGGGTATCAACTTCGGTGTCATCATTTATTCCTCACTATCTCTTACCCCCCTCCCCATATTCAATCTGTTACCAAGGCCTATCAATTTCACTTTCTCTCCTCTGACCCTGCCTCGATGTTAGTGCAGGCCCTCATCACCTCACACATAGATTATTCTAACTGTTCCCATCTTTTATCAGTTTGGAGGTATGAAGCAAAATGTCAGAGTGGTTTTGATGTTCTTTTCACCCTCTGTCCCCGTCTCTTTTCATTATTTTCCTTGGTGTTATGATGTTTTATTTTTCCAAATGAATTTTATTATTATTTTATAGAGTTCATTAAAATATCCCACTGATAATTTGATGAGTACAAAAATAAAACTGTGAATTAACTTTGGCAGTATTTTCATTTTTATTATATTAGAATGACCCAGACATGAACACTGATTATTCTTCTAGCTATTTCGGTTGTTATTTTTTTAAAAGAGTGGCTTGAAGCTATTTTATGTATATTGTAATTATTTGGAATGGGGTTTCCCCTTCTGTTATTGATGCTTGAGGGTTTCTTTTGTAGCCTGCAACTTTACTGAAGCTATTAATTGTCCTAATTAGTATCTTCTGATTGCCTATGATTTTCCAAGTATACCATTATTTCATTAGCAAATAACTTTCTTTATGCTTTTGATTTCTTTTTCTTTTTTATTGCTATTCCTATCATTTCCAGAACTATATAAAAATGGGAATCTTTGCTTTACTCCTTTATTTATTGGGAAAGGTCCTAGTGTATCTTCATTGCATTTATTGCTAACTTTTGGGTTTAGATAGAAATGTTTTATTATATTAAAAAGAGCCCTGAGTATGTCTATGCTTTATAGGGTTTAATAAAAACATAAATGAATGCTATACTTTATCATAGTTTTTTTCTATATTTATTAAGATAATCATGTGTTTTGGGATGTTTTTATTTTTAATGTGGTTAATTATGTTGATTGTATTCCTAAAATTGAACTATCCTTACCTCCCTAGTATAAATCCAATTTCACAATGAAGTCATAAAGAGGGATTTATTGGATAAATTATCTTACTCTGCTTGATTATTTATTACTAAATTTTTTTGAGTCAATGTTCATTAATGATATTGATATATAGTTCTTCTGTACTTCATCCTTCCCTGGCTTAGAGATTAAGACTACATTTATCTTACAAATGCACTCTAATAGGATACTTTATTTCTCAGTTTTTAAGGAATAATTTCATAGCACTGGTACTAATTATCCTTTAAAAGTTTGGTATAATTCTTCCATGAATCCATCAGGAACAAGAGTCCTTTTATTTGGGTAGTTTTTTTCAAATAGTACTATTTTTCTGATATTAGATTATTTGGTCCTTTAATTTGAGTATTTTATATCTTTGAAAGTATTCCTCTATTTTCTAATGTTCTTACTTTTGCTATAACATAACTGTGCATAGGAAATTCTGATTATTCTTTTTATTTCTTCTGGTTTTGTTATGAGTTCATCTTGTTCATCTGATAGTTTGTTGATTTGATTTTCTGCCCTTTTCTTTTTGCCTCTAATTCTTCTAATAAGATCAACTGAAAGCTTGTCACTTTTATAAGTCTTTTAAATGAACCAGTTTTTTTGTTTTACTTAGCATTTCTGTAGTTTTAAAAAATTTTTTGGTTTATTTCTATTCTAATTTTTAACATGTATTTTTTTGTACCACATTTTAGGTTTATTTCTTGACTCTAATTTGTTTTTAAATGTATATACAGTTCATGAATGCTCTTTTTAAAAATTTTATTAAGGTACATTAGAGCTATAATTTTCTCCAGCTTTAGATATACCATGGAAATTTTGGTACATTGTTTCATCATCATCATTTTCTACCATGTAATTACTGTTTCTATATTCATTCTTTGACACACTTATTACTTAAGATTTCATTGTTAAGTATCTATTTGATTGCATGTCTTTTTTTTACTCCCTGTACTGGTTACTATTTTTATTGCATTATACTCTATAATGGATGTTTACTATTTTCACTTTTTAAATTTGTTCATAGTATCGATGTCAATTTAAAATATTGTATGTGGTACAGAGATATACATATATTCTCTAGTAGTCCTATTTTGAAGATCCACAAGTATTTTTGTTCTCCTTTCACCAGAAATTTGTTTAATTCTGCATTTTCCCTTTTATTTTTCTGCTAATTATCCAAAACTGAGAAAACAATATTGAAATTTCCTGCCACTATTGTATTACAGTTCTTGTCTTTCTGTAGTTCTGCTATTTATTTTATGAATGTAGATGCTAAAATATTTGACATGTATAATTTTAATATTCATTCTGGTTTTTTGTCTATAGTTTTTTTTTAAATGCATACTGTAGTTTCCTTGATTATTCCCCTTTTATGTTTAGAATGTTTGTTTTTTGTTTTGTCTGATGGCATAATTGCAGCTCCTGCTTTATTTATCTGATCCATAGTAAATTTTGTTCCAGTTTCATATTTGTATTCTATGTTTTGTTTTCAAAATGTGTTTCTAGTAAGGAACAGATTGTGGGGTTTTGTTTTCTTATCTAATCTGTCACTCTTTTTCATTTTATTGGATTGTTTAATTCATTGACATTTAAGATTGTGAGCTAGTTTTATATTTTCTTCGATTTGTCTCTATACAATTTTTCTCTCTTCCTCCATATAAATAATATTTTGTATCTTTAGTTATTTTGAATTAATCTATTTTGAGGCAGCACTATTTCTACAATAGATACTTTTGGAAATAAATCTCTTAATTATCTCTGTTTTTATTTTGTTGTTGTCTTTGGTTGCTATATTTGTTCTTATATTTCTGTTCTCTTGGGTATTTGCTAAGAAATAATTTGTTCAGGTCTGCTTTCCTTTTTAGGAATGCTTCTAATGTCTCTTTTTTGTTGAACATCTATCTTTTTCTTTCATAGTTAGACTCAGGTTTTCAGGACACATCACTTTGTGGTCCACTTTCATACCCTTTCTTCTTTATGACATTTCTTTGCTCTTCCAAACATATTATTCTCTTCTCATTTGCATTTTCTTGTGCTATTCAAATGTATTTTGCCTTTGTATTTGAAAGTCTCTCTCTTGGTTGCTTGCATAATTTGTTATTTATCAGTGAAATTACTATATTAAATCTCTGTCTTGCAGTTTGAAGCATAGTTATTGTTGTTACTGCTTTTCCCATGAATCTGATCTCTGGATTCTTTTAATATATATACTATATTGTGTAGTATTTTTGACTTGTGTTCTTCTGGTAGACTTTTACTCCTTAAGTTGTCTCTATCCTTTCTTTCTTCAGAATCAATAAATTTTGCTTACATGGAGATACTTTTATTTTTTTAAAATATTATTGCTTTTGCTTCTATTCTTTTAGATTGTCTTTCACTTCTGAGTATGTACATTCTTTCATCATTTATTTTCACTTTTCTTTCTTTGGTGAGACTTGCCACCATGGATTCATTTTTTAAAAAAATTCTGCCAATTATTTCTGCTGTCCAGGCATAAATTCTGCTTTCATAATTCTTATTTCTGTTCTAAACCACTCAGGAACATCTTTCTATATTCCAGGTTCTCTTGGGAATACCATATGTCCTCTACTTCATTGGTTGTTGATTCATTTTCCTTTCTTCTTACTATATTTATTGATTTTTCTAATTTGGAGACCATATTCCTTTCTATTGTTATTAATTATAATATATAATCATCAATTGTAATACTAATCATTATTAATTGTAATATATAATTATTCTATTAATATATTTTCTGTTCTTTCTCCTGTGATCTTTGGTAATTTTTAGTTATTTTTTTCCCTTATATTCCCTTATTATTCACATTCTGACTCCTTCCTCTTTAGGGTGGTTTCCCTGGGGATGGACCTTAATCCATCTCAGTTTCCTCCTACACTGAGCAACTGACACTTCACCAGCCTTTTTCTCTGCTCAAAGTGATTTCTGAGGTGGGGGGAGGGAACAGAATTGGCCCCATCTGGATGCTGGGCTCTTTCCCTCAGGTTAGTGTCACATACTTAGTTATTTCTGTTCCTCATTTCTCTGACTGAGGTCTATTTTACAGGAAAGAGCCCTAGGCAGGACAGTCTTCTGCCTTTTGATTTTCCATAGCATTGGAAAGATGGAGAGGAGGTTGAGTTCTGTTGCAAACTTGGGGTTTGACTTTTGTAACCCTGTAGAAGTATAGTGGGCAATGAGGGAGTGTTGAATGAGCATCTTAGGGGTTACAAATTAGCTTTCTCTGTTATTAGTTCATCAGATTGTAATTTCATTGGGGTTCTTGGTGTACTAGATTGTGGAAACAGCTGGAATTGCTTTATCTCTTGTCCATAATTCCTGATTTGGAGAGGTTTGAGAGGTCATGAAGATCAGAGAAAATGTCTAGTTTTTTCATGTTGTTGGTCACATGATCTGGAAATCTTCTGCATTTTAATGAGTATCTAAAGGGTTCTCCCTTCAGAGACTTAATTTTGGTAGCAGAGGAAGAGGCAGGAAAGTTTTCTATACAGGATCATAGGATTTTAGATCTAAAACTGGAGGAGACATCAGAGACCATCTATTCTGGTGCTTTCATTTTATAGATGAAGAAATTAAGGTTTGTGTTGGTTACATGACCCTCCCAAGGTCACACATGCTCTCTGACCCCAGAACCAGTGCTGTTTCTATTATACCATGAAGATAAAGAGATAGAAATATGGAATATTGGCATATTGGCATATGATGTCCTTGTATGGTGGAGTGGAAGGAGAGAAAAGGAAGAAAGAAGCTTACTCTAAAAGACTATTCACTGGTGTCTAATCCAACTCAACAAACTTTTATTAAACCCTACTTTGTGCAAAACATAGTGTTTGGAACTATTTTTCATTGATGAAATGAAAAATAGTACTTATCCTTAAAGGGCTCACATTGTATTGAAGAGATATAATATGTAAAGAGATAAATATATACATGATTACTTAAGGAAGAACAGAACAGTAATAACTAGGTTGATCCAGAAAGAATTCCTGCAAAATATGGCTCATAAACTGAGAAAGAGGGAATGTGTTACAGGCTTTAGAGATAATAGCCAATATAGTGAAATGGAAGCATGAGATGAAATATCACTTTTAGAAGCTAGTCCAGGTGGTCTTGGGACAGTTAGAATGAGAGAAAGATTAGTCCAATACCTTCTTTATCCATTTGCCTCTCCTCGCTATCACCACTATTTATATCCTGAAGGAGGAAAGGCCCTGGGTTGTGCTTGTGGTAGTAAGGTCAAAATTCAATTGTTGTTTGTCTTTCTTTTTGGAGAGTACCAGTGACATCATGGGGTGAATTGGATTTAAGCTAGGCGAAATTGCATAGTCATTAGTCTCACTCTGTCTTCCAAAGTCATCAAAGTCCAGTGGCAAGATAAGAGTCAGGATGACTGGAAATGGCCTGGGATGAAGTGGATAATCTTGGCATTTTTGATGTCTGACCAAGCTCTAAGCACTCCAGGGCACCTGTGTCAGTTGCCTTCATGTCCATTGGAACAAATTGTTCTCATCTGCCTATTCCACTGGGGGAAGTCTTCAAATGCTTGGGGTAGACACCATCCTAACTCACCAACTGGTTTAGCCTGTCTGCTGAGATAATTTTACTGGGGTGTGGTGGGCTGTACATGTTTCTTGGAGCCACAGATGAGATTTGAGTGAAAGGTGGACACCAAAGATGGGTGAACAGCCCCAAAAAGGGCTTGGCAAGTCCTCACATCAGAGGTGCTAATCTTCCCTGAATGCCCCATATATCCCCAAACCTGGGTTAGGATGTGACAAGGGGCCAGAACCCTCCATTGAGACAGGAAGACAAAATTAGAGAGATTTTAAGCATGGATTTGACCAGGCAAGATCTCACTCCTACTATTGTGTTGACAGAGATAGTAGAGAGGCAGAAGTGAGTACATCATTGGGCCAAATGCATCTCCCCCTTCAGTGTTTGCAGATATAGCACAAGGCAACCATATCTTCCTTCCTCTCAGAATACTTCTTCCTGCCTCACTTTCTGCAATGATGGAGGTACCATTTGTTTGAGGAAATCTTCCACTCTTGACTCCTGGCCTGATCCCTAGCTCCCACTGGCCAGTCTGAGTCAATTGACATGTAACCAAGATCTTGCCTTCACCTGCAGATCAGAAACAAAAGATTCCCAAGTTTCTTATCTACCTGTTGCTGCTCCTGTGTCTCCGTATCCAGTCTGTCCTCTACAAGGAATGTTTAAGGACTGAGGCCTGCCTGATTTCTATTGCCATGCTCCCTCTTGGTCTTGGCTGAGTGTGAGACAACCATGAAGTTGGAATCCTTGTAGAACTTCGGAAAAGGAGAAGATTCCAATTTCCCCACCCTCCTTCTCACCTCACACATTCAGAAATAGCAGCTAAAGAGCATTTATCTGCTCTGACTTTATCTTTTTTTCAACCCTCCAGACTGCTGTTATGACTGTGGGCAAATTGGACATCCATTACATTCTGTATGGCCAAGGGTAAAGTCTTACTTTCCCTGCCATCTTTATAGCTCTTCATTCACTGTATGTGCTCTGAAAAGGGCATGTAGAAAATTTGTGTTTTTCAATCCTAAGCTAATAGCATGCTGATTTAGGCAAATCCTACCATGCAAAAAAAATCTTTGAGACTGACTTTCATTTGAAGAACATGTTAGCCAAGTTTTGGAGAGGTTCTTCATTTAGGTTCTTCATCAGGTGATTTTTTAAAAATTTGTTTTACTTTTGCCAAAGCAACTCATGACACTAAAAGAAGGGGGATTAATTATTCATGTAAAATTAAATCACAGATCTCTTCAAATGTCTAAAAATGTTGCAGTTCATGCACGTGAAAAACAGCAATATGTCGGGGTTTATTTTTTTTTCTCATAGTCTTAAAACTGTTGGAAAAACAGGTACAGCCCTATTTTTGGTTGGCTAGATTTCATCATTTTAGATGAATTCATGCATGGTATGTCTAAGAAATATTGAATTATTCCAGTGCCATTTTTAGTTAAGTGCTTGCCTTGTATGTGTATGCTTCCATTAAGATGGAGAAGTCCCTTAGCAAGTGAATTTTATGCTGTAGAACAGTTGTAGAAAGTGACATGACACAGTGGATAGAGAACTGGCTTCAGAATCAGGAAGAATAGGCTCTAAGTGCCACCTCTGACATCTCCCTGATCTGTGAAGTTTGGATTCAGTCAAGGGGCCACACTTGAGGACCTGAGGGCCACATTTAGCCTCAAGGCCGCAGGTCCCCTACCCCTGCCCTAGGCAAATCTTCAGGACTATGAGCTGCCTAGCAGATACCATTAAGCATTGCTAAAAGGATTTTCCTCACCAACATTTCCTTTTACTAATAAAGTCACATCTTGTTAAAAAAAACACAAGCAAACCAGGATTATAATACACTGATTTTCATGTGGTGTTGAAAGTTGTTTTTAGATAACTAATGAAATGCAACACAAATATTAATTCATGAGAAATATTTGCTAAGGGAAAGACTTCCCTTTGAATTTTGTCGTAAGAAATATTACATTTCATGTATAACTGAATTTTTTATGTTTAACTTCCCTTCTCTTTCCCCTTCCCTCTTTTCTCTCTTCTCTTGCCTCTTCCTTTCTTCTTTCCTTCTCTTCCCTTGAATCCCAACTGAATCTCAACTAAAAAGGAAGGAAGTTATTAGCCCTTCAATATTCTCTCATTCTCAAGATTCAAACTCACCAGCATTCATTAAACTTTATTGCTGAACTACATGAAGGTTGCTTTGCATTAGGCAAAACACAATTCTGAGTCCAGGATTTCAAATGGTGCTGCAGCTTTTCATTAACCTGGAAACCTTCTATTTACATGGTTCACAGCCTGGTCTCAGCTCACTTGGAAGTAACAAAGGGTGTCTGGACAGGAGTGCAGCAGGGGTCTTACTCCTCTAGGGCTTCCATATGAATCTGATCAGGTCAACTGTTTTCACTCCCACCTCATTAGGTAAAATAAAATGGAGATTATGGTGTGGCAGAGGGATCATATTTCAGGATCAGCTTTGTCTCTTCCTCACACTTGCTATGTATTTCATGGTTTTATGTGATCTTGCTTTCTGGGTTCTCTGATTTGCATGTTCACATGGACTAGATAAGCTGTTAACTGGTTGGTTGGGTTTGGTTTGTTAAAGAAGATGCATGTCTGCTTATACAGACCATAACGAAGAACAAATAAGTGATACATTGGCTCTGTTAACTGGTTAGCTTTGAGAAAAGTGGTAATTTTCAATGTCAGGCAACACATTTTTTTAAAAAAAATTGAAGAGTAGACATAAATTAGGTAGATGATGTTATTAAAATGTGACAGACGTTGAATACTTCGTAAATTATTTATCTGACCAACCAGAATAATATACTAGTATAGCTAGCTTTATAATAGCTTCCTGCATTATTGTCTTTTATAGTCAGGAAAGTAGTAGAACTATGTGTGTTCTTGCTGTGGTAACAATGGTCTGTTTTACGGGCTCTCAGAGTCCATTAGGTAGGAAAACCTAGGACTCAAGGAAGAAGCTGTTTGGACTTCAGGAGTCGGTGTGGGAAGAGTGGTGTGATGTAGAGTGCTACTGTCCCGCTTTCCCTGACAAGGTGGGAGCAGGGAGAGGAGGGAGGAATCTAGAGTTTCTGGCTTTTGCTCTCTTCCACATGCCTTTTTCTTTTTTATTTATGATAACTCCATCAGGGAGGCTATTAATTTTTTTTGTCATTATTGCTCTGCATATGTTTACTTTTGCTTTTTAAAGTTAATTCCCCTGGCCTGAGTCAGGAGGATTGTTCAATAAAAGTCCTCAAAGGATTTAAATATTGGAACCTTTTTTCCTAGGAACTCACCACCTCTGTGATAGGACCAATATATACTAAGATTTCCCCCTTCCTCTTCAACATGGGTTATACTAGGTTTTTTCCCCCCTAAAAGGTGACAAACCCGTCCTCAGAACTTGATTGGCCCAGGGGACTAAGGCTCATGCTATGCATGTCTTCACACAAATTTCTAGTAGCCTCTGGACATATTGACATGAATTCCTTGTCACTTAAGTCATAAAAGGCCCAATTACATGGGGTTGGGGCTCTTAAGAGGTGGTAGATGTCCTAAGACCATGAAAGTTTGGCTCTACTGACCAGATACATTCTCATAGGGAGATGAGGAGGTCTGTACCTATCCACTCTAAATATGGAGTATTTTTGTGGAATGTCCTTTTTATGTTGTGGCTAAATAAATTTCCTTTTATTCACTCTAGAATGAGTGCCTCATTTCTTCCTAATATCAAACCCGAACTATTAATAGGGCATGCCAGGGTGTGTCAGGTCTGCCCCTAATACTACCATATACTGATTACATGAAAGATCATTACAAGTAGTGAATAGTAGATAAATCCATTTATCCAAGCAAACAGAAAAAAAAAAAACCCAAAGTTATACTCCAAGGGAGATTCTCTAAAGTCAGTAGGGAAGTAAAGTAAAACTCAGTGACATATTGAGAAGACCATTTACCTGTAGTTTTCAAAGTCTTTCTCTTCATGTGTGTCTCCCAGGGTTCCTGGAACCATGACTCTGACACCAATTCTGCCTTTTTACACTAGGCTGCAGAATATTTTAGCATTCTCTTCCATAAACATACCAGTGTGCAAAATGACCCAGGTTTTTTGGAAGCCTACTTACATAAAATAACCCATGTAACCCATGGTTTAAAGTCCATTTGCTTAAGACTGTCTTTGAGAGAGAAATCAGAAGACCAGGATCTTTCTTCTCTCAAGCTCTTGCCAGCTCTGCCCCTCATGCAGATATAAAGTACTGAGTGACCAATCTCCCCCAGTGAAGAGAGTCTTATTAAAAAGGACTTTGGAAGTTGCAGGCATTTATCAAAGTTGGCTCCTCAACATGCCTCTCAGTTCTAAAATGTATGCATGATACACTTTTAAGTTTAATCCACATCATTAATATTTTATTCATAAGTTTCTTAAGTCTAGACAATCAACAGTAGAATAAATCAAGTTGTGATTTTTAGTGTCTGCCAATTTCAGAGGTATAAATGTTCACATTAAACATTTAGTTTCTCAACTTTTATAAGCCAGTTTGAGGTGGTTCCAGAATACCCCTGATAACATACCAGTCCACTCATAAATAGTGGTCATGTTTTTTCATCAATGCCCACAGAGAGTAGTAGGGAGGCCTAATAGTAGGGAAAACCCATGTTCCTGGAATAATTCACAACTCTGGCCTGCAGGCCTAGATGCCTTTGACTTCATTCAGGAGCAGTCTGACTGCATTGTCTGCTTAATGGGTCTGCTCCTCTTCTTCATCTTTCTGTAATTCTTCTACGAAAAATAATTTCTCTGTTGGTTGTTACGCTTGGACTGCTAAAGCAATGTTAAGGCTTTTTTAGGGGAAGCAGAGATTCTAAACCTGGTGTCTATAATTCAGGTCTATTCTAGTATCTCCAGAGCAATTGGGATCTACTCTTTAAGAAAAAAAATCATTAAATATTTCTCAATTACATGTAAATTTTTTTTTAATTTTTAAAAATTTTTTTTAACAATTATTTGAGAAAGGAGGCCTTTATCAGAGAAACTTGTTGAAAAGTTTTTTTCTATTTTCCTATTTTCCTTCTAATTTCAGCTATATTAGTTTTGTTTGTGCAAAAGCTTTTTAATTTCATGTAATTTAAATTATGTATTTTACTTCCCAAAATCCCTTCTATCTCTTATTTAGTCATAAACTCTTCACTTATCCATAGATTTGATAGGTACATTTTTTTATTCTCCCCTAATTTACTTATGATATCACCCATTCATTATGCCCAAATCATTTATCCATTTTGACCTTATCTTGGTATAGTTGTGAGATGTTGGTCAACGCCTGGTTTCTGTCAAATTACTTTCTAGTTTTCCCAGCAATTTTATCGAATGTTGAGTTCTTACCTCAAAAGCCTGTATCTCTGGTTTTATCAAACAAACTGTAGTTTACTATGGTTATGTTCCATTGTTTATTGTATATGTAATCAATTCCACTTATTCACTGCTCTATTTGTTAGTGAGTACAAGATTTGTTTTGATGATTACCACTTTGTAATATAGCTTGAAATCTGGAACTGCGAGGCTACCTTCCTTAACATTTTTTCATTGATTTCCAGATGAATTTTGTTACTATTTTTTCAAGCTCGACAAGAAGAATTGAACACTATTGAAACAATTCAACAATGATGACCAATGGCGCATTGTATTATTGTTATTGTGAAGGTACAATGTACAGCTGAGAAAATACTCCTTTTTCCATTCAGTTTTCTCTAGAGGTCTCTCATATTTAACTTTTCTAAGATTCTATTCATCTCCTTGACTTTTTTCTTGTTCATTTTTTGGATTAGATTTATCTATGTCTGAGGGAAAATTTGAAGTCACCCAGGAGAATAGTTGCACTATTTAATTCTATAATCCATTTTAATTTTTCCTTTAAGAATTTGAATGTTATGCCATTTGGTGCATATATATTTAGTATTGATATTCCTTCATTATATATGGTCCCTTTAGGCAAAATGTAGTTGACCTGCTTATCCCTTTTAATTAGATCTATTTTTACTTTTGATTTGTCTAAGACTATGATTGCTACCCTTGCCTTTTTTACTTTGTTTTTTATTTTTTTTAATTTTTTTATTATTTTTATTTTATTTTATTTTTTTGGCCTATGATAATTTTTATTTTTTTTTGTTTTCAACATTTACTTCCACAAGATTTTGAGCTCCAAATTTTTACCCCATTTTGCGCCTCCCCCCACCCCAAGATGGCATGCATTCTGTACATCCCTGCCCCTAGTCTGCCTTCCCTTCTATCTCTCCCCCCCCTTCTCTTATCCCCTTCCTCTTCAATTTTCCTGTAGGGCAGGATGGATTTCTGTACCCCATTTCCTGTATTTATTATTTCCCAGTTGCATATAAAAACATTTTTTTAAACATGTGTTTTTAAAACTTTAGGTTCCAAATTTTCTCCCTTCCTCCCTCCCCACTCACCCTCATTGATAAGGCAAGCAACTAAATATAGGTTATGCAGTTATGCAAAACACTTCCATAGTAGACATGCTGTGAAAAACTAACTCTATTTCCCTTAATCCCATCCCACCCCCCATTTATTCTATTCTTTCTTTTGACTCTGACCCTCCTCAGAAGTACTTGCTTCTGATTACCCCCTTTCCCAATCTGCCCTACTCTCTATCATCCCCCTACTCTCTTGTCCCCTTTCCCCTCTATTTTCCTGTAGGGTAAGACAAATTTCCATACCCAATTTAGTGTGTATGTTATTCCCTCCTTAAGTCAAATTCTATGAGAATAAGATTCACTCATTCCCTCTCACCTTCTCCCATTTCCCCTCCACTGTAAGAGCCTTTTCTTTTCTGTTTTATTTTGTGAGATAATTTACCCCATTCTCCCTCTCCCTTTCTCCTTGTCCTAGTATAATCCTCTCTCACCCCTTAATTTTATTCTACAGATATGATCTCTTCATCTTCAACTCACCCTGTGCCCTCTATCTATCTATCTATCTATCTATCTATCTATCTATCTATCTATACACACATATAATTTTTCCTTCCAACTACCCTAATACTGACAAAGATCTCATGAGTTACAAATATCATCTTTCCATGCAGGAATGTAAACAGTTCAACCTTAATAAGTCTCTTATGATTTTCTCTTTCCTGTTTACCTCTTCATGTTCCACTTGAGTCTTGCATCTGAAAATCAAATTTTCTATTCAGCTCTGGTCTTTTCATCAAGAATGCTTGAAAGTCCTCTATTTCACTGAATGACCATTTTTTCCCCTGAAGGATTATACTAAGTTTTGCTGGGTAGGTGATTCTTGGTTGTAATCCTATCTCCTTTGCCCTCTGGAATATTATATTCCAGGCCCTGCGGTCCCTTAATGTAGAAGCAGCTAAATCTTGTGTTATCCTGATTGTGTTTCCACAATACTTGAATTATTTCTTTCTGGCTGCTTGTAATATTTTCTCCTTGACCTGGGAACTCTGGAATTTGGCTACAATATTTCTAGTTTTCCTTTGGGGATCTCTTTCAGGAGGAGATCGGTGGATTCTTTCAATTTCTATTTTGCCCCGCTAGGTCTAAAATATCAGGGCAGTTTTCCTTGATAATTTCTTGAGAGATGATGTCTAGGCTCTTTTCTTGATCATGGCTTTCAGATAGTCCAATAATTTTTAAATTCTCTCTCCTGGATCCATTTTCCAGGTCAGTTGTTTTTCCAATGAGATAGTTCACATTGTTTTCTAATTTTTCATTCTTTTGGATTTGTTTTACAGTGTCTTGATTTCTCATAAAGTCACTAGCTTCCAATTGCTGTATTCTAATTTTTAAGGAAGTATTTTCTTCAGTAATTTTTTGGACTTCTTTTTCCATTTGACGAATTTTGTTTTTTAGCTCATTCTTCTCAATGGCTTTTTGGACCTCTTTTGTCATTTGGGTTAGGCTAATTTTTAAGGTGTTATTTTCTTCAGTGTTTTTTTGGGTCTCCTTTAGCAAGCTGTTGATTTGTTTTTCATGATTTTCTTGCAAAACTCTCAGTTTTTCCTCTAGTTCTCTTACTTGCTTCTCAAAATCCCTTTTGAGCTCTTCCAAGGCCTGGGACTGATTCATATTCTTCTTGGGGGCTTTGGATATAGGAGCTTTGGCTTTGTTGTCTTTTTCTGGTTGTATGTTTTGATCTTCTTTGTCACCAAAGTAAGATAATATAGTCTGATTCTTTTTGTGCTGCTTACTCATGATCCCGACCAATTATTTGAGTTTTAAACTCTTTGTTAAGGTAAAAGTCTGTTTCCAATATGGAGAATGTACTGTCCCAAGCTTCGGGGGTTTGTACAGCTGTTTTCAGAGATACTTCTAGGGACCTGAAAAGCGTCAGTTCTTCCAAGGTGGTATGATAGGGGGCTAGGTGTTTCCTCTCCACTGCCACAACAAGCTCCACCATGCCAGGACTCCTCCTTGCCCCAGGACCACCCCTCAGAACTGTTACCCAGATCCAAGCAGGAGCAAAGCAAGCGATTCCTGCCTCAGCACTGGCAAAGAGATCCCTGCAATCCTTCTCTGATCAGCCATTCCATTCCCCCTCAGTCTGTGGGCCGGAAGCTAAGGAAACAGCCGCGGCCCAGGGGTGCAGAAGGGGCTGAGACCTAGCTCCTTCTCTCACCGCAGTCACAGACTTTTCCCACTGACCTTCCAAGTTGTCTTTGGCATTTGTGGGTTGATAAGTCTGGAAACCGCCACAACTGCCTGCAATTCAGTCCTCTGAGGCCTGCTCCAGGTAAGCTGCGGCCTGCGCGCCCATGCCAAACTGTGTTCCTCTCCCCGCCCGGCGCAATATACCTTTCTGATCAACCATCCATGTTATCTTGGGCTGGAAATTTGTTTCACTCTGTCTTTTTATGGGTGCTGCTGCTTTAGAATTTGTTTAGAGCCATTTTTTTATAGGTATTTGGAGGGGTTTGGGGGGAGAGCTCAAACAAGTCACTGCTTTCCCTCCGCCATCTTGGCTCCGCTCCGCTTTTTTTACTTTAGCTGAAGCATAATAGATTCTGTACCAGCCCTGTATTTTAACTCTGTGTGTGTCTATTTCAAGTGTGTTTCTTCTCCCCTCCCACACACTTAATAGTATTTTATTTTTTCCTATTACATGTAAAGATAGTTTTCAACATTCAATTTTATAAGATTTTGAGTTCCAAATCTTTTTCTCCTCCTCCTCTCTGTCTCCCCCCCAACACAGCAAACAATATGATATAGGTTATACATGTACAATCATATTAAACATGTTTCCACATTCCACATTCCATTTCATGTTGTGAAAGAAGAATCAGAACAAAATGGAAAAACCATGGGAAAGAAAAAAAAAACAAAAAAATGAAAATAATATGCTTCAATATGCATTCAGACTGCATAGTTCTCTTTCTGCATGTGGATAGCATTTTTCATTGTGAGTCTTTTGGAATTGTCTTTGATCATTGTGTTTCTGAGAAGAAGTAAGTCTATCATCACATAATGTTGCTGTTACTATTGTGCAATGTTCTCTTGTTTCTGCTTACTTCATTCATGTAAGTCTTTCCAGATTTTTCTGAAATCTGCCTGTTCATTGTTTCTTATAGCACAATAGTATTCCATTACATTGATATACATTGTTAGTGAGTACAAGATTGTTTTGATGATTACCACTTTGTAATATAGTTTGAAATCTGGAACTGCTAGGCTACCTTCCTTAACATTTTTTTCATTGATTTCCAGATGAATTTTGTTACTGTTTTTTCAAGCTCAACAAAGAAGAATTGAACACAACCGAAACAATTCAACAACAATGACCAATGGCCAGTCCGGCCATTCCCTGATTGATAGGCATCACCTCAATTTCCAATTCTTTGCTACCACAAAAAGAGCTACTATAAATATTTTTGTACATATGGGTCCTTTCCTCTTTGTTATAATCTCCTTGGGAAAGAGAACTAATAGTGGTATGGCTGGATCAAAGGTTTGGGTGCAGTTTGGTTGCCCTTTCTGCATAGTTCTAAATTGCTGTCCAGAATGGTTGGATCAATTCACAACTCCACCAACAATACATTAGTGTTCTAATTTTCCCACATCTCCAATGTTTATCATTTTCCTTTTCTGTCATATTAGCTAATCTGATAAGTGTGAGGTGGTACCTTAGAGTTGTTTTAATTTGCATTTCTTTAATCAATAGTGATTTAGAGCATTTTCTTCTTCACTGTAAAAGCTCTTCCTTGAACATCTCTTTTATGTGAGATAATTTTCCCTATTCTTCTTCCTTCCCCCTTCTCCCAGGGTATCCCTCTTTTTCACTTATCCATTCTTTTTTACTTTATTCCAACAGAATTGACTCATTTGCACACTCTTTTTCTATGTAGGATCCTTCTAACTGTTTTAATAATGATAAAGTTCTTAGAAGATATACGTGTCATCTTCCCATATGGAAAAGTATACAATTTAACCTTATTGAGTCCCTTATGATTTCTTTTTCATGTTTATCTTTTTATACTTCTCCTGAGTCTTCCATTAAAATTTCTGTTCAGCTCTCATCTTTTCTTTTTTTTTTTTTTAGGTACTTAGCTCACTATTTATTCTCACTACTATTATTCTCACTAGTAAGAATCAGATGAGGTCATATATGCATAGAGCTTCTTTTACACACATGCACACGCATATACAATATTATATAATATAGCATGTATATTACAAATGTACTTATTGTCCCTCCCATTAGAATGCAAATTCTTTGCAAGTAGAGATAGCTTCATTTATTGTAATGGTATCCCAGTACCAAGCACAACACCTTGCACAAAGTAAGTACTTAGGAGCAGCTAGGTGGCATAGTGGATAGAGCACCACTGGAGTCAGGAGGACTTGAGTTCAAATCTGGCCCCAGACACTTGACACTTACTAGTAGTGTGACCCTAGGCAAGTCACCCAACCCCTAGCCAAAAAGGAAAAAAATAGAAAAAGATAAATAAAAAAAAAAGTAAGTACTTAATAAATTGCTTGTTGATTTATTTCTAGTTATCCTTTATATGCTAATATATGTAGACATTGCTTACATTACACAGAACATAAGCTTCTTGAGAGCAGAAAAATTTTTTTCCTTTTATTTTTCAGTGCATAGCTCAGGGCTTGACATATAATAATAATATTAGCTAATGTCAATATAGCACTTTCAGGTTTATAAAACTCCATATATTATCACATCTGATCCTTACAATGAACCAATGCAGCTCTCATCTTTTCATCAGGAAGGCTTGAAAGCCCACTATTTCATTAAATATCCATTTTTTACCTTGAAGGACTATGCTTAGTTTTGCTGATTAGGTTATTCTTGGTGGTATTTCCAACTCTTTTGCCTTCTGGAATATCATATTTTCAAGCCCTCCACTTCTTTAACATAGTAGCTGTTTTATCTTGTGTGTTCCAGACTGTGACTCCATAGTATTTGAATGATTTCCTGATGGCTGTTTGAAGTATTTTCTCTTTGACCTAGAAAAGCCCTTGAATTTGGCCATAATTTTCCTGGGAAATTTTGTTTTGGGATCTCCTTCAGGAGGTGGTTTTTCTTTTCTATTTTCAGATACTGTGGATAATTTTTATATTATTTCCAGCACTATAGTATTGAGTTGTATTTATCATTTTCCCCCTTAATCTAAGCATGAAAATGCAAATTTCTATTTCAAAGAGCTTACTTTACTTTTTAGGCATAAAATGACTTCAACATTTAACTCTCAACATTGTCCTACTTGTTTGTAATTATTCTGTTTTTTCTCCTGGTCTCTCTCTTTTTTATGAAGGAGAGAGGCAACTGACTCCCTTTCATCTACCTATCTCAACAAATTATTTTTTAAAAATGGAAAGAAAAAGTGACCTTTTGTGAGAAAAATTTCTGGCCACGTCCAGAAATGTATTTCTTATTCTTGATTTTCATCGCCTTTTTGTCAGGAGGTAGGTAGCATGTGTCATCAGTACTTGGGAAGCATGATTTATCCTTTCATTGTTAATCAGTGTTCTTAAGTCTTTCAATATTTTTGTATTTATGGTGTTGTTGTTGAATATATCATTCTCTTTGGTTCTGCTCATTTTACTCTATGTCATAGAAATGTTCATAGAAATGTTCATTTGTTCTGCCATTGTCCAAATAATGGATGCCTACTTAGTTTTCAGCCATTTAACAACAACAACATCAACAACAAAAGAACTACTAAATTTTTTTAGGGGTGGGTCATTTTCTTCTTTCTTTTGTCTCTGTGGTGTAGAGGCACAAGCTCACCAAGCTGAATGCCTATGTACTAGCTGACATATGGACAAAGTCACTTTGATACTGGGATGGAGAAGTTTAGCTCTCTCAACCCCTCACTTGAAGTCTTAGAGTTACATGATCCCACCCAGGGTATCGAAATAAGAGAGAATGAACCAGAAACTATCTCTTCTTTTAACTGACAAAACACCCTAACCCCTGTCATGAGGCAGGTGTGGACAAAGGGATCATGCAGAGTTTGTCATATACCAAAACTCCATTTCTGTTTTGGGCTAGGTTATCACATGGCTGAAAGTAGGCCCCAAAGCTCCCACAAGGTTGATTGGATCCAAGAAAGGCAACTCTAAGTATGCTGCATGGTATCACCCTTGTTACACAGACACATACACATGCATATATGTATGTATAAATGTAGTATATGCCAATAGAATGTCTCCGAGGATATGAACTATTTAACTTTTTTCCTTAGCTTCTAGGGGAAAAAACAAACAAACAAACAAAAAAACAACCTGGCACAAAATAGGGGCTTAATAAATACTTGATTGATCAGGACTGTATCCTAAGGAAGTATTGACAAGAAAAGACTTGCATGTACAAATATTATCAGAAAAAAATTATTTGTAATTTCAAAAAAAAATCAAAATATTGTACCAAACAATTGGGGCATGGCTAAATAATTATATAATGAACATAATTGCAAATTACATTGGTAGGGAGAGACTGAGGTTTGGGAAAGAGTGCTGGATTTGGAATCAAAGGACCTGAATTTGAATTCAAGTTCTGCCATTTACTTCTTGGTCCACCTTGGGAAAATCCCTTGGCTCCTCTGGGTCCAAACTTTGTACTTTGAAAAATGAAGGAACTGGAATAAATTATTTTTAAGATACCTTCCAACTCTAAATCTATGATTCTATTGCACTGAAATGAGGGATAGGAAGAATTCAGATAAACATGGAAAGACTTAAAAAAGTAATGCAAAGTGAATAAAGCCAGCTCAGGAAACAATACACAGTAACACCAAAAAAATGTAAATAAAACATACTATAGGTATAAAATAAATAAAGCAACTACAGGTAACAGAGGTAAGCTAGAGTGTGCTAAGACAAAAGTGACAAGGATGCTGAAGGATGCTGAAATCTTACATATTTTTCATGTTTATTATAAATTAAAAAGTATATCACAGAATCTCAGGGTTGGAAGTTACTTTAGGGGTCATATGATCAAACCTGGCTCTAAACAGGCAACAAAACTCTAGTCAATTCACTCAACAGTCAATGTTAGTTACACACTGTCAAAGTCAAAACATAGACACATTCTTCCTTTCCATTAAAATTTGCTAATTTGCTTTTCAGGGAATGTACTTTGTAAGGGAGTGTGTTTGCATGTTCATTGAGAAGTGTTTATTGTATCAAAACAAAATAAATAAATTTAAGAACAATACCAAAATAAACTAGGGCTAAATAATTATACTTTTCCTTTGGAAGAAATTTTATTATTTATGGGTCCATCTGTCACATTTTCTAGAAAATCCCTTTTGTAGTCTAAACTTTTCTTTTAATTTTCTTAACAGTTCACATTCTATTTACTATGTGTTTACCAGGAAAAAAAAAATTTCTGTTGCCTAAACAGGAGAGTGGGAAGATAAAATGCCTTGGTTCTCCTTGTGAGAGGTTTGGATCTCTCCAACAAGCTCAACAACCATTTATGTACAGAGAAGATTTTGTCTAATGTCCTATTGGTTTAGGGTCACTGGCAGCTTCATATTATATTGAAATTTGGGCAGTGAGGGAAAGAGAGCAATTTGTTAATGTCATATAGGATGAACTTGGTTAGAAAGGAAAGTGCCTATGCTTTATAATACACACAAGTGTTTCCTTGTTAATCCCTTTGCAGTTTCGTTATCTGTGCAGCCTTAGGCAATACTTGGCCTATTATGGGAGTAAAATTTAACCCCCAGCTTGATACTAATCCTCAGACTTGTGTCTCAGCCTAGAAATAATAAATTCTAAGGTGTTTTATAATTCTTAACTCTTTATGTAGAAGTAATAAAATTGTAGTTTAGTATACTGAATATTTGCTCAAAAATATAATGAAGAATTAAATTAGAGCAGAGATTTATGTCTCAGTACAAACTAAAATTCAGAAATGACCTAAGGATTATTTTTTAAGCAATAGGCTTATACTTTGTTTCTTACTACACGAGACAAGCCACTTAACCTCTTTGGGTCTTTGTTTCTTCATCCATAAAATGATTAGATGACCTCGAAGATCCCTCCTGCCCTAACTATATTACTCTATTACTGCACTGTGGAGCTCATATTCTTACTTACCTTTTCTGCTTGATTACAATGGAAAAAGTAGGAAAAGTTTGCAAATCCAAGTTGAGAGATACTTGACCATTTTTTTTTTGAACAGTGATGCTTTTGGAAAAGAGCAAAATAAAAATCCCGTGTGAATATAAATACTTTCTTACAGCATCAAGAAACCCCCTAACACAGTTTTAAGGGTAAAAAAGGAAGAATCTTACTTTATGTTCCTCTCTCTTCCTTATAATACAAGGAGTTAATTCAGAATTGTTATTTTTGCATCCACTCAAGGAAGATTTCTCATCTCAAGAAAAGTAATAGACTTTAAAACTAATGATGTCTTCCTGATTAAAATTCTATTTTTGTTTGCAAAAAATTTCCATTCATGAATTTAAAATTTGTTAGTTTTCATTACAAAATTCTATATGCTTCCTTCATTAATTTCACCACACTATAATATTACTTTGGCATTCAGTACAATGCAGCTTCCAGTATTAGCAAATCTTACATATTTTTCATGTTTATTATAAATTAAAAAGTATATCACAGAATCTCAGGGTTGGAAGTTACTTTAGGGGTCATATGATCAAACCTGGCTCTAAACAGGAATCTTCTCTACAAAATTCCCAACAAAGGAATACATTTGCTTTGAGATCTTCCCAGTGATAGGAACTCATTGATGTTGTTTAGTCATTTCAGTCTTGTCCAACTCTTCCTGACTCCATTTAGGGTTTTCTTGGCAGAGATAGTAGAGTGGTTTGTCATTTCTTTCTCCATCACATTTTACAGATGAGGAAACTGAGGTAAACAGGGTTAAGTGATTTGCTCAGGGTCACACAGCTAGTAAGTGTCTGAGGCTAGATTTGAACTCAAATTTTCCTGACTCCAGGCCTAGCACTCTATCCACTGTGCCACTTTTGGACAGTTTTAATTATTAGGAAAATTTTCCTAATAACAAGCCAAAATCTCCTTCTGTGCAACTTCTACTCACGGCTTCTGGTTCTTCCATCTGTGGTTAAAATTTGGTTAAAACTAGTTTTAAATCCTTCCTACATGATAGTCCTTCATATGTGAAAACAGTAATCCTTTCTGCACCAGCTTAACAATCTCATATCCTTCCCCCAGTCCTCATAAGCAACCTTCTTTCATCCCTTCAGCATCCTTGTCACTTTTGTCTTAGCACACTCTAGCTTACCTCTGTTACCTATAGTTGAAACATTAGTAAAGATGTGTTCTAAAAAAGATAGAAAGCACAGTGAAACTATTTTCTCCCTCAGATAGTGATGGCAGATTGGCAAAAATGTAAAAGGGGAATATATATACATGTATGTATATATGTATGTATATGTATATGTTAGTAGTACTATATTCTTGTCTATTTGAAGAATTTCTAGAACTTCCCCTGTGGATGATAAATCTCATATCTTTAGGACAGAAATCAATTTAAATCAATTAAACACACATTTAATGAGTGTTTTCATGTTCCAGGGTCTATTCTAAAAACTTTGGATAGACAGCAAGGTAACTCAGTGGACAGAGTTCTGGGTCTGGAGTCAGGAAGATCTGAATTCAAATTGGGCTTCAGACACTTACTAGCTGCTTAACCCTGGGCAAGTCACTTAACCTCCATCAGTCTCAGCTTCCTCCTCTGTAAAACGAGGATAACAATAGCACCTACCTCCCAGTATTGTTGTGAGCACCAAATGAGATAGTAATTGTAAGTTCTTAGCAGAGTGCCTGGCACATAGCACTACATAAATGTTAGCTATTATCATTATCATTATGATGATGATGACAAAAATTAAATAGCTTCTGTCTTAGGAGCTTTCATCTTACAGAAGGGAAACAAAGTATATATAGATAGGTATATAGAATATCTCCAAAAGTATTAGTGTAGTTTTAAGCCATTAAAGATTAAATTGAGAGTAAATAGAAAATATTTTTTGAGAGAGCTCTAACAACTGAGGGTGTCTGTAAATGCCTTATGGAGAGGTAGTACCTAAGCTGTATTTTGAGATAAGTTAAGTTGGAAGATAAAATGATAGTTTACTTATAGATCCTTAGAGATTTAACTTAAATATTAAGTGAAACAGTCAGAGCTTTTTTTAGTCAACAAAACCCATCAGAAAGAGATAGAAAAAGAAATTCCATCAAAAATATCTACAGAATCTATGATCTATTTATGAAGACACACACAGGAATTATGTGATTACAATTTTGTTGTTGTTCAGTCATTTCAGTCATGTCCAACTCTTTGTGATTCCATTTGGGGTTTTCTTGGCAAAGATACTGGCATGGTTTGCCATTTTCTTTTCCAGCTCATTTTCTAGATGAAGAAAGTGAGGCGAACAGGATAAAGTGACTTGCTCAGGGTCACATAGTTAATAAGGGACTGAAGCCAGATTTGAACTCGCAAAGAAGATTCTTCTTGACTCCAAGCCTGACCCTCTATTCACTGTTCCACCTAACTGTCCATGATTAAATTAGAACAGTTTATAGAAAAAAATGAATGTTAAATAACTGGTGATATTAATTGCTCATGGATGGAATATGCTAATATAATTTTATACTGACACTTATGCCTATTTTATAAAGTTTTAAAAATTAATGAGCATTTATTTCCTTTCCTTTTCATCATCTACTCTGGTTGAAAAAAGGAGGAAAACAAAATTTTCATAATCAGTGTGTATGGTCAAGCAAAACAAGTTCCGGAATTGGTTATATCTTAAAATTCATATCTCGTTCTGCATTAACACTATCAAGAAGTGGGTAACATGCTTCATCACCAGTCTTCTGCATTATTATTGGTCATTGCATTCCTGTGCATTCTTAATTTGAAGTAGTTACAATGCTGTTGTTATTATATAAATTGTTATTATTGTTATGCTCTCTTAAATATGTATCAATTCATATCAAACCTTCCTAGGTTTCTCTGAAAACATCTCTTTCATCATTTCTCATGGAACAATAGTATTCCATTATATTCATATACTATAATTTGATGAGCCATTCCCCAATTAATGGTCACACCCTTCGTTCCAGGTCTTTGACATTATAAAAAGAACTGCAATAAATATTTTTGTATATGAGAATCCTTTTCCTCTTTCTTTGATTTCTTTGGGGATATAGGTCTCATAATGGGATTTCTAGGACAAAAGGAATGAACTTGTTGGGCATAGTTCCAAATTATTTTGCAGAATGTCTGAACCAATTAAAAGCTCCACCAACAAGGCAACAATTAATGTGTCTATTTTTTTGTAGCCCTTCCAACATTTATCATTTCCTTAAAAACAAACAAACAGGTTTCCAATGTGATTACTGTGAGGTGAAACCTCAGAGTTCCTGCTCTAATTTTGGACAGTTTTAGAGGAAACTGGGAAGATATTTATGAACTGATGCAAAGCCAAGTAAGCAAAACTTGGAGAACATTTTGTATAATTACAACAATACCATAAAGAAAAATAAATAACTTGAAAAACTTCAGAGCTTTGATCAGTTCTATGATAAACCACAATGCCAGAAGAATGATGGTGAAACACCCTAACCACAGTCCTACCAGAGAGGTGAGGGACTGATATTGCAGACATGACCAACATGGAAAAACCAAACAAAAAGAAACAAAACAGAGTTGGTTTTATTTTCATTTGTTTATTTTTAGTGATTTTGAACATTTTTCTTATGGCTATAAGCCTATATATAGGCATATGTGTGTATATATATATGCGCATACATATGTGTGTGTGTGTGTGTGTGTGTGTGTGTGTATGTATATATGTATATATATATATATATATATATATATATATATATATATATTCTTCCCCCATCTTTCTTCAAGGCAGACTTTACTTCTTGCCAAAAGGAGAAGCGGGAGGTATAGGGCAGTGGCTGACAACTCTCCTTTCCTGAAAGAGAGGGATAGATTATATCTATCCACTCCTTTAAATATTATTAGTCTAGGGGATGCAGTTTTAGGTTCAAGCTAAACTTTGGATCACTGTTCATTAATGGTAAAAGGAGAACAAGAGTTTTATATGCAAGGCTCCTTTCCCACCAAATACCAGTTATAGATTTAACATTCATAGCACTTATCAAAGAAAACTCATCTATCCAAGTTGTTAGCAAAATAGAAATCAGGGAAAATACACATAGCAGAATATACACCAGCTGATACAGAGTGAAGAAGTGCTCTTCTCGGGAGCAATTCAGCTCAGTCCAAAGAGACAGAGAATCCCAGATCTTATTCCCCAAAATCTCTAGTGCAGCAAGCTGGGGATAGGAATATGATGGAGGGGCAGCTAGGTGGTGCAGTGGATAGAGCACCAGCCCTGAAGTCAGGAGGACCTGAGTTCAAATCTGGCCTCAGACCAAACAGTTGACACTTACTAGCTGTATGACCCTGGGCAAGTCACTTAACCCCAATTGCCTTAGAAAAAAAGAAAGAAAAGGAATATGATGGAGACTGCTAGCTGCTCTTTTGTCAGCTTCTTCCCAGGTTTATTTTCCCATCAGCAACCTGAAGTGGGGTTGGCATTATCCATCCTCTGTCTCTTGAAGCTGGAAGCCAGAAGTGCCCAAAGTGATTGAAGATCCTGGAGAAGCTGCAGAGCCTAAAGAAAGCAGAGCTCTCCTGTCTCCTGCTCTTGTCAACTTGGCCCCACTCCTCGTGCAGACTCAGAGCATTGATCTCCATCAATGAAGAGAGTTCCACCACCACCACCACCACCACCATCATCATCATCATCATCACCATCATCATCATCATCATCATCATCATCATCATCATCATCATCATCATCAATATTTATATAGCACTTACTATGTGCCAGATTACTATGCTAAGTGTTTTACAATTATTATCTCATTTGTTCACAGCAACATTGGGACATAGGTACTATTATTACCCCAATTTTACATATGAGGAATCTGAGCCTGAAGAAGGTTAAGTGACTTGCCCAGTGTCACAGCTAGTGAGTGTCTGAGACCAGATTTGGACTCATGTCTTCCTGACTTCAGATACAACATTCTATCTACTGCATCATCTCCCTGCCAGGTTACGTTTCTCCATATGGCCAAAATTCTTTGTAGTCCCTTGCAAAGATCACCTTGCAAAGTCAAGAACCTGTAACTATGCAATAAGCATAAACACTTTAATACAACAAGGGTGATCTTCCTGGAGTCCCAGGTAACCAACCTTTGGTATTGTTGAAACTAAAATAAACAAATTCACATCAACAGTACACACAGTAGACATCACATCATACAGAGCATCACCTAGAAGGATACTATAGTGGCAACATACCTAATTACATACCAGACATGATACATTTCAAAAGTAAGTACTATCAATAGGCCTATAAGTAAAATACAATTAAAAAAAACAATGACCAAATATGTTACTATAGTGTGACCATAACATAAAAACATAGTCAAATGAACATAATAGTAAAATAACAAAGGAACATATTAAAACATGCAGTAATTCACATGTACAGTAGTAAACATAAGCAATTACATGCAAAGCAAATTTTAGGTAGACAATTTCTAGTATTGTCACCTAGACACATGAATAACTTTATCTTCTGGTTTACCTGTGAGATCATAATTTAGCTTTGTGACTTATCTAATAGACCTGGTTCTCTTGTTACTGACTGATTTCTTAGTTCCTATACATAGAATGGAAGGAACCCTCTCAGGATTATTCACTGCAACCACCTAGTGTCTGTTATGAGTTGACCATTAGGATCATTATAGACTTGTGCGTCTACATATGGGCTGGCTGTCATTCCAGGTTGGCTATCAGTATTTTTGAGCTCCATAGGTTGAATCTGTACCCTAGCAGCCCCTGTAGCAAGTTTTAGAAGGAAAGGAATTGCCTGTGGGTTCAGTTCTCTAGCCCTATATTAATATAGTTTCCTTCACAGGACATGTCCCTTTTAGTGCCCTTCTCTCAGTCAGAATGTCTTTGTACATCTGGTAAGTGTCTCTTTTCCTCAGCCTTGACTTAGGTGAGTGTCCATCATTTCTGTCCATCTCCTTGTTAGAAGGGCCAACTAACTCTCCAAATGGGCAATAAATAAATGGTTGCAATGAATAATCTTAATAGGTCCCTTCCATTGTCTGGGGCTATTTTGTAAACAAGCAAGTTGCTCAGTCTCTCAATAACTTTGTATGCATAAGCGGTTAACTAACTTGTAAGTCACATGAATGCCAATGTTTTTCATCAGAACTCTGTTTCCTGGTTGAAAGTCTTGACATCATACTCTTGCATCACAATGTGTTTTGCTTCTGTCACAGATCTGAACTGAAGCCTGTGACTAGCTGTTTCTTTTTAAACTGAGGGATATACTGAGTTGGAATAGTTATATGATCTCCTTCATCTGAAGTACCAAAACATAAATCAAGAGGTAGATGTGATTCTTGCCCCAAACTGAACAATGTATGATGTAATGCTTGTAGCATCATAATTGGTAAAATTATACACATTTGCTAGAAATGAAACATGTTGATTCTGCCGAGCCTTTTGTTCTGGTTTCAAATTTCCCAACATATTCAACAGTGTACAGTTAAAATGTTCAAGTTTTGGGTCTCCTTGAGGATTGTAAGGAGTTGTCCTAGACTTTTTGATAGCGCCCCCCCCCCCAATGGAGTGAGGCTGTCTCTCACATGTGTAGCAGGGGGTTGTTGTATGGCTCTAAGGGAGGCAAAATAGTCATCTGTAGCCTCTTCTCCCCCCACTCTTCTCCAAGCAAAACTTTAATTTTTGCTAGGAGGGAAAGTAGGAAGTTGAGGGCAGATGTTTATATCAGGAAGTTGAGGCCAGAGGCCACAACTCTGCTCTCCTTGGAGAATTACCAGGTTAGAATTACATCTGTTGGCTCCCTTAAATGTTATTGGTCTAGGGTTTGTGATTTTCAAGTTCAAACTAAATTTCTGATCACTGTTCATTAATGGGGTCAGGACCTAAATTTTATATCCAAGCCTTGACTTCATTCCCACCAAAGCAGTTCCATTAAAGAACACACACACACACACACACACACACACACACACACACACACCAGATAGTAAAAAACAATTTATCAAAATTGATAGCAAAACAAAAATCATAGAAGAACACATAGGAGAATATGGAGAGGAGCTCTCCCATTGGGAGCAGGGTGACTCAGGTAACTCAGGTCAACAAAGAGAGAGACAGAGAGACAGAGACAGAGACACAGAGACACAGAAAGACACAGAGACAAAGAGACAGAGACAGAGAGAGAGAGAGAGAATTCCAAATCTCACCCAAAGGGAAATTCCACAAAATTTCTAGTGTAGCAAGTTGGGGATAGGAACATGATAGCAAGTCCTAGTTCCTCTCATATTGGCTTCTTCCCAGAATCTTATTCTCCTTTCAGCAACCTGAAATGGAGTTGGCATTGTCCATCCTCCCTCTCTATCAAGGCTGGAATAGAAGAACTCAAAAAGATTTCAGAGTCTGATAAACTTGAAGAGCCTGAAGAGAGTAGAGGTCCCTTTTCTCTAATTGTCATCAACTCTGTCCTATTCCTCACGCAAGCTCAAGGCATCGATCTTCACCAGTGAGGAAAAAGTTCTACGCCAATGGGCTTCAGGACTTGGATACATTGAAAAGTAGACCTCTATCAGAGAAATTTGCTAAAAAACATTGTGTTGCTTTTTTTTTTTTTTTACAAATTAACTGTTTCCCTTATAAATTTAGCTACATTAATTTTGTTTATGAAAAATCATTTTGATGTTTTGTATTCTATGTTTTTAACTCCTTCATTCTTTTTATCCTCTCCATCCCTTGTTTGGGCATGATCTCTTCCCATAATTATAGCTCTAAAAGGTAATTTCTTCCTTGTGATGTAATTTGTTTATGATGTGACCTTTTTATATCAATCATATATCCATTTGGATCTTATCTTGGTATACAGTTATGAAGTTCTTGTCTGAACATAATTTCTGTTGGACTCCTTTCCAGTGTCCCCAACAGTTTTCAGTTGGATGAGTCCTTACCTTTGTAGTTGAGGTCTTTTGTTTTATCAAACACAAGCAATTTGGAAATTTTATTAATAAAGTGAATAAAATGTTTATACCCTTTGACTAAGAGATTCTTAGATGTATCTACTCCAAGAAGATAAAGTACAAAAAGAAAACTATTGACTAATTGACCCCATTCACCACTATATTTACAGTAGAATTTTGTTTGTAACAAAAAAGTAGAAACAAAACACACCATCATCAACTGGGGAATGGCTAAAGAAATTGCCATACATGAACTTAATGAAATATCACTATGCTGTAGGAAATTATGAATATCAACAAGATAGAAGAGTAAACATTCCCTATAGTCCTTACTAACTCTCACATACTTCCTCAAATCAGAACTTTATGCTAGAGTTAGACAAATTATAAGCTATCTCCACAGGCTAAGACATGAAGAACACTAATTAGATACCTGGCTTATCAATTATTAGAAGAGAATACTAATCCCTAACACACTCACTGAGCACTCCCACACTCTGGCATGATTTACGACCTGATAGTCTAGCTTATGTTTGAGGATGGACTCAGCTGTTGCTGCTGTATTCACTATTGACAGACTCTAACTTATTTTTGTTATTATTATCCAAGTCACTGATAAAACTGTGAAATAGAATTGGACCAAGTACAGATACCTAGGGTACTCCATTGGAAACTCTGTTCTACATTGGCACTGAACTACTAATAGCTCCACTTTTAATCTGGCCATCCAACCAATTTGGAAGCTATGTTATTGTGGTATTGTCTATTCCTTTTCTATTCTACTTTTCTATAAAGATAGTGTGATATATTTTATCAAAAGCTTGGATAAAATCTAAGTAAACTCTAAGCATTCCCCCCATCTACTAATTTAGAGGAAAGAAGGTTCAAAAAGGGGAGCAGAGAAGAATGACAAGTTTGACACTGACAGTTGAATTTAATATATTCTTTTAAAAATGCAAATGTACATAAGAGAGATTTTTGGTTTCATGGACAATGCCCTTTTTTCTATTCTACCATGTATATGGAAACACTCACATTTACTGATATTTGTCAAGTTCAGAATATGAAAATTTTAAATTAAAAATTTTTTAGAAAAAGTTACATATTTTGAATGCCAAGAAACATTGGAATACTTAACAGGAATTAGAGAAAGGTAAAGTAAGCAGGGCCAGTAAAGCAATATATACAACAATGTAAATAGAGAAAGAACAGCAACCAAACTTGGCCCCACAAGAAAGATATGAGATGGCACTTTTTTTACACTTATTTGAATAGGTGAAAACCTATGGTTCTGAAACATTACTTATATTGTCAGACTTTTTTGATATGTTGATTATTTTTAAAGAACTGATTTGTTTTCCCATTTGAAAAAATTATTTGTTATAAAGGATAGCTTTCTAGGAGGGGGAATCAGGAGGTATATGTTGGGAAATATGGATAATATAAAAACAAAAGATCAATTAAATTTATTTTACAACTATGAATGTCACATTTGACCTTTTCAGGCATTCAGTACTTCTCAAAAATAATATCAAGTTACTCTTTGGTGGTATTCATCACTTCAGTGAGTACTCTTAGATAAATTTCACTGAGCACTGTTGATTTGGTGACTTTTTTTTTTTTAAGATTCTTCAACCATGCCCTTCCCTATTCGAATTTGGCTTTCCATTCACCCATGAAATAACCTGTTCACTGTATTACATTCCTTCCTTCCTTCCTTCCTTCCTTAATATCACACATAGCACAAGGCTCTTCTGCTTCAGGAAGCTTTCCTTAGTTAACCCCATTCATTTGCCAGCCTACTGATTCCATCAACCAATCCATCCTATCCTAAAAGAGAGCTTTTATGTAATTATTATATTTATCAAAGCATACTCTTTATTGCACTGCACCTATAGCTTGGATTGTCAATTCAATTCAGCAAATATTTATTAAGTTCCTACTATGCATCAGGCATGAGAGTCAAAAAATGAAACAGTTCCTAACCTCAAGGATTTTAATGGGAAGATACAATATGTACATAAGTAAATAAATACCACACACACAGACAGAGCAATTTCAAGAGACTCAAAATACTAATAATCTAAGGGGGGAGTAGATGGGACAGGAATCAGAAAAAGGAGTCTTTAGAAGATGGGACTTGACCATCCTCTCTTCACTGTTGATCACTCTCTCCTCCTTGATACTCTTTTCTTTCTAGGTTTTCAGTATATCACTTTCTCCTTGATCTTTTCATCTCTCTCTGACTGTTCTTCTTAGTTGCCTTTCCTGGATCCTCTTCCAGATCATGCCCTCTAACTATAGGTGTCCTTCACGGTTTGGTCTTGGGTCCTCTTCTTCTCACTTTATACTGTTTCACTTGGAGAGCTTATCAGCTCCTGTAGATTTAATTATCATCTTTATGTTATGATTCTTAAAATCTACCTATCCTGCCCTAATATCTCGGCTAACCTCCAGTTTCACATGTTCAACTGCTTTTCAGGTATCTTGAACTGGATGTCCAGTAGATATCTTAATTAAACTCAGCATATCTATTTTGGCCATAACCTTTTCCTCTAAATCCTCCCCAACTCCCTCCTATCTTCCTTATTACTGTTGAGGGCAATACTGTCCTCCCAGTCTCTCAGGCTCAGAATCTAGGAGTCATTTTGGATTCCTCGCTATTTCTCTCCCCCTCCTCCCACCCCATCTATTGGCAAGGCCTGTAGCTTCACCTTTGCAACATCTCACAAGTACACTCACTTTTCTTCTCTGATGCTGCTACCACTCTGGAACAGGCCCTTATCACCTTTCACTTGTATTGGTCTTCCCTGTCCCAAGTCTCTCTCCACCCCAAACCATCCTCCATTTAGTCACAGAAGAGATTTTTCTAAAAAGCAGGTCTGACTGTGTCACTCCCTTACTAATGAACTCCAGTCACTCCTCTCTCACCTCTAGAATCAAAATGAAGTCCTCTGGTATTCATTCAAAGCCCGTCATTACTTAGTCCTCAACACTATCCCATACTTTTGTAGTCTTCTTACATCTTACTCCTCACCACGTGCTCTTCAGTCTAGCAGCACTGGCCTCCTGGCTGGTCCATGAAAAAGATATTCCTCTCATGGCTCTGGGCATTTTCTCTGGCTGTCCTCTATGTCTGGAATGCTACCCATCCTCATCTCTGCCTCTGGCTTCCTTCAAGTCCTAAATAAAACTCTGCTTTCTATAGCTTTCCCAATCCTTCTTACTTCTAGTGCCTTTCTCTGCTGATTATTTCCTATTTATCCTGAATATATCTTGTTTGCACCTATTTGTTTACTTGTTATATCCCTTATCTCTGATTAGATTGTGAATTCCTTGAGGGTAGGGCTGTCTTTTTGCCTCTTTTTACATTCTCAGTGCTTAGCACAATTCCTGGCACATAGTAGGTACTTAAAAGCTTGTTGACTGATTATTGAACTATGATTTGATGGAAGCTAGGAAGATGGACAGAGGAGGGCATGCTTTTCAGATAAATGGGGCAGCATTTGCAAAGATATAATAGCAGGAGATGCATCACCTTATGTGGAGAACAACACAAAGGCCAGTTGCATGGAATGAAAAGTAAATGAAGGGTGATAAGAGGAAATATTAATGGGATGATAAAGGATAGCTAGGGCTTTAAATGCCAGGCTAAAGATTTTACGCTTTATCCTAGAAACAATAAGCAATCATTGAAGATTTATGAGTAGCAGAACTAGCTGGTCAATTCTATGTTTAAGGTTAAATATCAATTTAGCAGCTTTATGGAATACTAATTGGAGGGGAAAGACCAATTAGGAGGCTATTTTAATAGTGTAAGCCAAAAAGTGATGAGGTCCTGAACTATGGTAGAGGCTATGAGCAGATAGAGGTGATTGGGGACAGAGATATTGCAAAGGGAGGATTGACAAGACTAATTAAATATGGAAGTCAGGGGAGTCAAAATTGATTCCAAGGTTGTGAAAATAGGATGGTGATGCTATCAACAGAAATATGAAAGTCTGGAAGAGGAATGAGTTTTGGAGGACATATAATGAGTTCCATGTTTTAAGTGTTAAGTTTGAGATGTATATGATGTAGAAATGTCCAGAAGGCAACAGATAATAGTTCAAGAGAAGAATTAGGTCTGGATACATAGATTTTGGAGTTATCTGCATGTAGATGATAACTGAACACATGGAAGCTGATGAAATCACCAAGAAAGAGTGCTTAGAGAGCAGGGGAATAAGATAAACATTTATTAAATACCTACTATGTGCTAGGCACGGCAGCTAGGTGATGCACTGGAAAGAGCACTGGACCAGGCACTATTCTAAATGTTTTAGAAATATTATCTCCTAGAACAGAGTCTTGGGCAATGGTTACTCAAGTAGTAAAACAAGGGGAATAATCCAAAAGGAGCATGACAAGATTGGCAGGAGAATCAAAGACAGCAGTGTCACCAAGGCTGAGGAAAGAGAGGGTATCTAGGAAGATGGAGTAGTCAACAGTGCAAAAAAAAGTGTAAAAGCTGAAGAGAGGTCAAGGAGGATGAAGGCTGAGAGAAAGTCATTGTATTTTGAAGTGAAGAGATCCTTGTGACCTTGGAAAATAGTAATATTTTCATTACCAAGTTTGCATTTGAGACTTCAAGGGCAAGGACTATTTCTAACCTTGTTCTCATCCTGAGAGTGATCTGTGAGATTTCTGTGTAGTTTTCATATGAGTGATTAACTCTGAGGAGCTTCTAAGAAAGCTTAAGTTTTATATGGTTTTATAATTTGGGATGAGATACTTGGGTAACAGTACAATATGAAGGATCTTGATAAAAATGAACATTTCCCTTTAAGTAACACTGAAATAACACTTGACCTGACCCCCCCAAAAAGAGACATTAGGATTGTTGAGATTTTTTTTAGAGGCAGGATGAGATTTGTTCAACCATGGAAAAGAGAGATCCAAGATATTTCTTTTTAAGTAAAGGTTTTCATGAGGCTAGAAATAGTCATTTATAGTGTGTGCTTTATCTTTAAAAGGCATGAAGTTGCAAACAGACTGTAAAATCTGTTACAAAATAGGTCTTCTGAAGTACCCGAATCTGTCTTCCTCTTGGCATTTGTTTATAATATTATTTGTTTTTCTGTCAGCCTGTTGAAAATTGTGCTATGATATAGCTATCACACATCACATACTGATAACAAAGGGAACTTTCTCTTGTCTCTTAAATTATAGTAAGAAATATTGTGGAAAATTGCTTTAACTCTTGCAAATCCCTCTACAACTATAAAAATACAAATGAGATTGTCCCTGCTGTTTTAGCCAGGTCTATGAACTTCAGAGCAATAGGATATTTATAAGAAAATTCCAGACATAGCAGTGGTGCTGTGATCCATATGACCCAAACTTTCCAGTCTTTGTCTCTCCTCCAGTCTAAGGGAAAACAGAGGGACATAAAATGAAAACTTGGGAAGCTCACAAATCGTTGTTGTGACTCATTATAATAAATGTTTTGTACTTTACTTTATGGAGTCATTAGGTTGACTTGGAGGAAAAAAAGGATTTTTTAATTTTCATTACTCTCTACTGATTCCCAGCCACTGTCTCTCCATAAACAGCTCTTTCCAGCACTTTCTGGGCTAACTGGCTATTTTTGTTTCAATGAAAAACATGCTTTCTATGTAAAAAGGTGCTGACAATTTCTGATGTTTCCTAGGTCTTCTTTGTGTTTTATTGGACGGATTAAAGCAGTGTTCTCAGAAGCAGAGAATAGAATATAAGCCATGGGCATGTATTGAGTCTTAAGTTTAGCTTTTCCCAGATTTCACATACATAGCAGTTAATAGTAGATTTCATTCAACTGTTCAGTTGTGACTTGAGCTGTTTTCAGAAGAGGGGCTTTAAGCTACCTTCATTAATGTTGTTTGAGAATTCATCCAGACAGGATGTTGAATTCATAAAATAGCCATTCCTACACTTTATAAAGTTACTTTCTTTCTATAACAATTTTTAAACAATTTTCCTTTGTTGCAACAGCACCTTTTGTACTTACAGTTGATGCATTTTGTTAGTATTTCTTTAAACAACTGAAAAGAATATGTTTTGCTCTTAAAAACTGGACTGTGAAAATGTTTGAATTTGTGGTGAACATTTTATGAAAATTATATAAATAAAAAAAGTGTAGCTCTTGTTGTTCCTTCTGCCAATGACATATACAACAGTAAATAAAAATTCTGCTGGTTGAGGCAGATTTTTTTAAAATTACATTTTTTTTTATCAATGAAAGTCTGCCTTCTTCCCCCAACCTGATTAAAAAGAAAGAAAGAAAAAATCTCCATTAAAAACAGTCATAGTCAATTTATACAAATTTCCACACTGGCCATGTCAAAAAAAAAAAAGTTGTAACCTGTACTCTGAGTCCATCACTTCTATCAGGAGGTGGGTAGCATGTTTTGGGTCCTCTGGAATCATGGTTAGTCATTGCATTTATCAGAGTTTCATTGTTTGTCTTCACAATATTGTTGTTATTGCATAAACTGTTCTCCTAGTTCTTCTCACTTCACTCTGAAGCAGTTCATACAATTCTTCCCAGGTTTCTCTGGTATGAGTCCCTTCATCATTTCTTATAGTACAATAGTATACTATCACATTAATATACCATAACTTGTCCAGAATTCCATTGTTCTCTCTCTCTCTGTCTCTCTGTCTCTCTGTCTCTCTCTCTCTCTCTCTGTCTCTCTCACACACACACACACACACACACACACACACACACACACACACTGAATTGTTCTGCCATTCCCTAAAATATGGGCTTCCCCTCAGTTTCTAATTCTTTGCAGCACAAAAGAGAGCTTTAATGAATATTTTTGTACATCCAGGTTAGTTGTTTTTTTTTTTTTAGGACTGATCCCTGTCCTAATCAAACCTCTGATTCTTCCCTCTCCCTTCTATCTTTTTCATCTTATTTCTCTGTTCAATGAAATATATTTCTGCATCTAACTCTGTGTGTAACAGTGTGAATCTTTACCCTCCTTTAACCAGTTCAGATGAGAGTGAGGTTTAAATATCACCCATTCCTCCCACCACTTACATACCATTTTTTTTTTGGTGTACCATGATTATGGGAGATAATTTTCCACATCATTCATCTTCCTCACTGCTTCCTGTCATATCTTCCTCTTCCTCTCCTTTTTCAATTTTTGCTGTAACATCATCAAAACATAACAGAATTACCCCCAGGCCCTCTGTCTCCTTGGATGCTCTGTATGATGATAGTGTTCTGAGGAGATATGTACCACCTTTACATATTTACATATATACACCTTTACATACATTATCTTTGTTTAGTCCCTTATGAGTGTTCATTCATTTTACCTTTTTATCTTTCTTTTGACTCCTAAATTTGTACTTGAGATATTTTTTAGGTAGCTCTGTTTTTTTCATAAGGAATGATTGGAATTTCTCTATTTCATTAAAGGCCCAATTTTTCTCCTGTAGTATAAAACTACACTTTTTCTGGTAAATTATTGTTGGTTATAACTCTATTGTTTATATATTTATATATGTTTATATTTATACATATATACATACACATACATGTGTACACAAATATATGTAATATATACAAACATACATATATACATTTCTATATTACATTTTTCATTTGTAAGTCTATGCTATATGTTTTCTGACTCTGAGAAGACAAGAAATATTATAGTGAGAGTAATGATAATTAATACCCAATTATTAATATTGGGATGGGGGGAGATCCAGGGTTTTTTTCCTTTCTATTTCCTCATTCAAAGTCCAGTCCTTGTGAACTGGGAGAGCTTATTTCTAATTAAAGGATAAAGAGAATTCAATCTATGTGAATTCTGGCCCATTGTTCTACTCAAATAGGACTTGGTGGAGAATAGATATTTTTGTCTAGATTGCCCTAGATAAGTGGTGTGGCTTGATATGAGTCTCTTTGTCCAAGTGTGACATGATTAGAGACATGTCCCCTAGCCCTTCATTAGAATAAGACTACTTCTCATTATAATATTCATTCTCTCATTAATTGTTAACCAATCAGAGTTGATTTCTGCCTGTTGGGAACATCACTCTTGCAAGGGTATGTAACATTGGATGATTGGATGATCACAATAAATATTCATCTTTGGTTTCTGAGAGAACCACTGACTTTTGTTTCTGAGACAACCACTGACCTCAATTTATTGATTATTTGCTAGTCACAATTAATAAATCGATTATTAATTACCCAGCCCTCATGTCTCTTGAACTTTTCATTTGTTTCAATAGTGAGGTCAAAAGACAGAAAAAATGCAAGAAAATGTAAGGTATTTCATTATAAAAAGAAATGTCCTGGAAAACAAATTGAGAAGAGATAAATTTAGAATCACTAGACTACCTGAAATTCATTAGCAACAGCAAAAGGAACCTAGATATCATGTTTCAAGAAATCATAATGGAAAACTGACCAGATCTCTTTGAACCATAGGACAAAGTAAAAATAGAAAGGATCTGACAATCACCTACTGAAAGAAACCCAAAATAAAAATTCTAAGAAACATTGTAATTAATATCCAGAATTTCCAGGTCAGGAAAAATATTGAAGGCAGCTAGAAGAAAGAGTTCAAGCACCCAGGAGCCACAGTCAGAATCATTCATTCATTGTTATTTTACAGGCACCATAATAAAGGAGCAGAGAGCAGAACCTCCTACTCACATAGGTATATAAACAAAACTGAGAACACAATCAAAAAACATCAAATAGAATACATTAATTAAAATAATCACAAACTAATTAAATTAATTAGTTAAACAATAATTCAATCTCAGAAAAAGAAGTAGAATTAGATGTAAAGTGGCAGCTAGATGGTGCAGTGAATAGAGTATCAGACCTGGAGTCAGGAAAACTCATCTTCTTGAGTTCAAATCTGACTTCAGACACTTACTAACTGAATGACCCTAGGCAAGTCACTTAATGTTGTTTATTTTGGTTCCTCATCTGTAAAATGAGCTGGAGAAGGAAATGACAAACCACTCCAGTACCTCTGTCAAGAAAACCCCAAATGGGGTCACAAAGAGTTGGACATGACTGAAAAATAACTGAACAACAACAGATGTAAAGAAACTACTATAAACAAATGAACAAATAAAAACAATCCTGGTCCAGAGATTCATGAAAGAATGCTAGCAAATGTTTAAAGCACAATCATTACCGATGGCACACAAATTATTCTCAAGAATTAAATAAGAGGGGGTGGAGCCAAGATGGCAGAGTGAAAGCAGTGACTTGCTTGAGCTCTCCCCCAAACCTCTCCAAATACCTGTAAAAAAATGGCTCTAAACAAATTCTAAAGCAGCAGAACCCACAAAAAGACAGAGTGAAGCAAATTTCCAGCACAAGACAACCTGGATGGTTGATTTGAAAGGTATATTGCGCTGGGCAGGGAGAAGAGCGCAGTTCAGTGTGGGTGCACAGGCCACAGCGACCCTGGAGCAGGCCTCAGAGAACTGAATCACAGGCAACTGTGGCAATTTCCAGACTTCTTAACCCACAAATGCAAAAGACAACTTTAGAAGGTCAGGGGGAAAAGTCTGTGACTGCAGTGAGAGAAGGAGCTAGGTCTCAGCTGCAAGTCCTGAGCATGGCCTCTGGGGCAGCGGCTGCCTCCTGAGCTTAAGGCCCACAGACTGAGGGGGAATCGAGTGGCTGATCAGAGGGGGATTGCAGGGATCTCTTTGCCAGTGCTGAGGCAGGAATCGCTTGCTCTGCCCATGCTTAGATCTGGGTCACAGTTCTGAGGAGAGGTCCTAGGGTGAGGAGGAGGGCTGGCATGGTGGAGCTTATTGTGGCAGTGGAGAGGAAATGCCTCGCCCCTTATCATACCAACTTGGAAGAAGTGAAAATTTACAGGCCCTAGAAGTATCTCTGAAAACAGCTGTACAAACCCACGAAATTTGGGACAGTACACTCTCCACATTGGAAGCAGACTCTTACCTTAACAAACAGTTTATAACTCAAGTAATTGGCCAGTATCATGAGTAAGCAAAGCAAAAAGAGTCAGACTATATTATCTTACTTTGGTGACAAAGAAGATCAAAACATACAACCAGAAGAAGAAAACAAAGTCAAAGCTCCTACGTACAAAGCCTCCAAGAAAAATATGAATCAGTCCCAGGCCTTGGAAGAGCTCAAAAGGGATTTTGAGAAGCAAGTAAGAGAACTAGAGGAAAAACCGGGAAGAGAAATGAGAATGATGCAAGAAAATCATGAAAAACAAGTCAACAGCTTGCTAAAGGAGAACCAAAAAAATACTGAAGAAAATAACACCTTAAAAAATAGCCTAACCCAAATGGCAAAAGAGGTCCAAAGAGACAACAAAGAGAAGGATGCCCTAAAGAGCAAAACTGGACAAATGGAAAAGGAAGACTAAAAGATTACTGAAGAAAATGCTCCCTTAAAAATTAGAATGGAGCAATTGGAAGCTAGTGACTTTGTGAGAAATCAAGACACTGTAAAATAAATCCAAAAGAATGAAAAATTAGAAAATAATGTGAAATATCTCATTGGAAAAACAACTGACCTGGAAAATCGATCCAGGAGAGAGAATTTAAAAATTATTGGACTATCTGAAAGCCACGATCAAAAAAAGAACCTAGACATCATTTTTCAAGAAATTATCAAGGAAAACTGCCCTGATATTCTAGAACCAGTGGGTAAAATAGAAATTGAAAGAGTCCACCAATCACCTCCTGAAAGAGATCCCCAAAGGAAAACTCCTAGGAACATTGTAGCCAAATTCCAGAGTTCCCAGGTCAAGGAGAAAATATTGCAAGCAGCCAGAAAGAAACAATTCAAGTATTGTGGAAACACAATCAGGATAACACAAGATTTAGCAGTTTCTACATTAAGGGACCGCAGGGCATGGAATATAATATTCCAGAGGGCAAAGGAGATAGGATTACAACCAAGAATCACCTACCCAGCAAAACTGAGTATAATCCTTCAGAGGAAAAAATGGTCATTCAGTGAAATAGAAGACTTTCAAGCATTCTTGATGAAAAGACCAGACCTGAATAGAAAATTTGATTTTCAAATACAAGAATCAAGTGGAACATGAAGAGGTAAACAGGAAAGAGAAATCATAAGAAACTTATTATGGTTGAACTGTTTACATTCCTGTATGGAAAAATGATATTTGTAACTCATGAAACCTTTGTCAGTATTAGGGTAGTTGGAGGGAAAAAATTATATGTATGGATAGATAGATAGATACATAGATAGATACATAGATAGATACATAGATAGATAGAGGGCACAGGGTGAGTTGAAGATGAAGGGGTCATATCTGGAGAATAAAATTAAGGGGTGAGAGAGGATTATACTAGGAGAAGGAGAAAGGGAGACATAAAACAGGGTAAATTATCTCACAAAAAACAGAAAAGAAAAGGCTCTTACAGTGGAGGGGAAATGTGGGAAGGTGAGAGGGAATGAGTGAATCTTATTCTCATAGGATTTGACTTGAGGGAATAACATACACACTCAATTGGGTATGGAAATCTGTCTTACCCTACAGAAAAATAGGGGGGAAAGGGGACAAGAGAGTAGGGGAATGATAGAGAGGAGGGCATATTGGGAAAGGGGGTAATCAGAAGCAAATACTTCTGAGGAGGGACAGGGTCAAAAGAAAGAATAGAATAAATGTGGGAGGGCAGGATAGAATTAAGGGAAATAGAGTTAGTTTTTCACAGCATGTCTACTATGGAAGTGTTTTGCATAACTGCACATGTATAACCTATATTGAGTTGCTTGCCTTTTCAATGAGGGTGAGTGGGGAGGGAGGAAGGGAGAAAATTTGGAACCCAAAGTTTTAAAAACACATGTTTAAAAAAAATGTTTTCACATGCAAATGGGAAATAAGAAATATAGGAAATGGGGTACAGAAATCTATCCTGCCCTACAGGAAAATAGAAGGGGAAAGGGATAAGAGAAGAGGGGGAGAGATAGAAGGGAAGACACACTAGGGGAGGGGTATTCAGAATGCATGCCATGTTAGGGTGGGGGAGGGGCAAGATGGGGTGAAAATTTGGAGCTCAAAATCTTGTGGAAGTAAATATTGAAAACTAAAAAAAAAAAGAATTAAATAAGAAAACATCTTACTTGACTCCTTTTATGATGCAAATTCCTAAATGAGGGAAGGATAAAGCAGGGAAAAAAAGTCTAGACCAACATCCTTAATAAATATCAATTCAGGTTTTATTTCCTCTTCTGTGAGCCAAGATGGCAGAATAAGAAGTAAGTCACTCTCACCCTCCCTTATTGACCTCTGAAAGCCCAGAAAATATCACACCAGGAAAAACCCTGAAATAGCTGAACCACCAGAAAGACAGGGTGCAGCAGTCTTGCAGCCCAGGAAGTTTGAGGGATTAATAGGAAAGGCCCTTCTTGCTCTAGGGGAGGGGGAGCAGTACAGGACAGGGGGCATCCCAGCAAGCCAGCAGTGAGCCCCACTTTAGCATATGAGGGAGAGATCCTGAGCCCCAGGGTGGTGGAGCGGTCGAGCACCAATACCAGGACCCCCTAAGTGCCTCAGTTCAGGCGGGGTAACCAGTAGACATTAGCTCAGAAAACCATTAGGTGCAATGGCATTTTCCAGCAGCCAAATATCCCGGTGCCTCAGCACAACTCTGGGAAGCACAACTCCAAGAGGCAAAGCTCCAGGCTGACAGGCGTGCTCCAGTAACCAAACATATGAGTGCAAGGCTTAGGTGAGCAGGTGCTGTCCCCCAGGGCCCAGACTCCGCACCCCCACCCCAAGAGCTCCAGTGTTGCTGACCCCAGCCCAGCACCAGGCAAGCTGCCAGAACCCTACAGCCTCCAACTGCTAGTATCTGAGGACCCAACACATAAAGCCAGTGACTAGGTCCCAGGCTCCCAGCACAAGAAGCTTGGGTCAGTGCTCCCTGTGCTCCAGCAGGAGAGCACAACTTTTTTTAAAAGTCCAAAAATAAGCAAACACCATGAGCAAAAGGCAGAAACAGACAATGACCATAGATTCTCATTACGAGGACAGGGAAGATCAAGGCACAAATTCAGAAGAGGACAACATTGTCAATATACCCACATCTAAAACTTCAAAGGGGAATGTAAACTGGTTTCAGGCTCAAAAAGTCTTCTTGGAAGAGCTCAAGAAGGATTTTAAAAGTCAAATAAGTGAGGTAGAAGAAAAATTGGGAAAAGAAATGAGGGCTATGCAAAAGAGAGTCAATAGCTTGGAAGAGGAAGGACAAAAATTAACTGTAGAAAACAAGTCCCTAAAAAATACAATTGGGCAAATGGAAAAAAGTACACTGAAGAAAACAAGTCTCTAAAAAATACAATTGGAAAATTGGAAAAAAAAAGTACACTGAAGAAAACAACTCCTTAAAGAGTAGAATTGGCCAAATGGAAAAGGAGGCACAAAAAGTCATTGAGGAGAACTAAGGAGAACTAATGGGAAAAGAGGTACAAAATCTAATAGAAGAAAACAATTCATTAAAAATAGAATTGGGTAAGTGGAAGTTAATGACTCTATGAGAGATCAAGACTCAGTCAAACAGAAACAAAAGAATGAAAAAAAATAGAAGAAAACATAAAATACCCCATTGGTAAAAAAAAAAAAAAATGACCTGGAAAACATATAAGGGAGAGGCAATTTAAAAGGTATTGGTTTATCTGAAAACTGTGATGAAAAACAAAAAGAGCCTGGGGCAGCATCTTTCAGGAAATCATCAAGGAAAACTGCCCTGAAATCCTAGAACCAGAAGGCAAAATAGTCATGGAAAGAATCCACCCATCACCTCCTGAAAGAGATCCCAAATTGAAAATTCCAAGGAATATTGCAGCCAAATTCCAAAATTACCAGGTCAAAGAGAAAATACTGCAAGTAGCCAGAAAGTAATGATGTAAATACCATGGAACCCACAGTCAGGATTATACAAGACCTTGCAGCTTCTACATTAAAAGATCAGAGGGTATGGAACACAATATTCCGTAAGGCAAAGGAACTTGGATTACAACCAAGGATCAACTACCCAGTCAAGGACTTCCAAACCTTTCTGATGAAAAGACCAGAGCTCAATAGAAAATTTTATCTTCAAATATAAGACTCAAGAAAGGTATAAAAAGGTAAACAGGACAAAAACAACATGTTATTAATAAGGGTAAAATGTTTAAATATCCACAATGGAAGATAACACTTGTAATTCTTGAGGACTGTGTTGGTATTATGATATTTAAAGGGGGCATACATACACAGAAGGTATGGATACAATTTGACTTTGATGTGATGATAAATAGTCTAATTAAGTGGTGAAAAGAGATTGTGCTGGGAGAAGAGGAAAGGAGGAGGCAGATAAGGGTAAATTACATCACATGAAAAGGTGCAAAAGCCTATTACAGTACAGGGGAAGAAGGGAGGGAGATGAACATTGTTTGAACCTTACTCTCTTCAGATTTAGTTCAAAGAGGGAATAACATAATCAGTTAGGTATAGAAATCTAACTTACCCTAAAGGAAGGAGAAAGGGTAAAGGAAAAAGAAAATTGAGGGGGTTAGTAGAAGGGAGGGAAGAAGCAGTAAAGGTAAAGGGGAAGAAAAGGGAGGGGGCTAATAGAAGGGAGAGAAGACTGAAGGAGGTGGTGGTCAAAAGCAAAACTCTAGTGAGGAGGGAAAGGGAGAAAGAAAAGCATAAACAAGGGAAAATAGGATGGAGAGAAAGACACAGATAGTAATCATAGCTGTGAATGTGAATGGGGTGAACTCTCCCATAAAACAGAAGTGGATATAACAAAGTGGATTAAGAACCATAATCCTACAATATGTTGTTTACAAGAAACATATTTGAAGCAGAGAGATACATACAGAGTATAAGTAAAAGGCTGGAACAGAATATATTATACTTCAGATGAAGTTAAAAAAAATCAAGTGTAGTAATCCTGATCTTGGACAAAGCAAAAGCAAAAATGGATCAAATTAAAAGAAATAAAGAAGGAAACTACATTCTGCTAAATAGTACTATAGACAATGAAGTAATATCATTACTAAATGTTTATGCACCAAGCAGTATAGCATCCAAATTCTTAGAGGAAAAGTTAAGGAAGTTACAGGAAGAAATAGATAACAAAACTGTACTAGTGGGGGACCTCAACCTCCCCCTCTCAGAACTAGATAAATCTAACCACAAAAGAAACAATAAAAAGTTAAGGAGATGAATAGAATTTTGGAAAAGTTGGATATGGTTGACCTCTGGAGAAAATTGAATGAGGATAGAAAGGAATATACCTTTTTTCTCGGCAGCACCTACACAACAATTGACCATGTAGAGGCATAAAAACCTCAGAATCCAATGCAGAAAGGCAGAAATATTAAATGCATCCTTTTCAGATCATGATGTAATAAAAATTACATGGAATAAAGGGCCATGGAAAGATAGACTAAAAATTAATTGAGAACTAAATCTAATCCTAAAGAATGAGTGAGTCAAACAACAAATCATCAAAACAGTAATTTCATCTAAGAGAATGGCAATAATGAGACAACATACAAAACCTTATGGGATGCAGCAAGAGTGGTTCATAGGGGAAGTTTTATATCTTTAAATGATTACAGGAATAACATAGAGAAAGAAGAGATCAATGAATTGGTCATGTAACTAAAAAAGCTGGAAAAAAAACAAATTAAAAATCCCCTACTAAATACCAAATTAGAAATTCTGAAAACCAAAGGAGAGATTAATAAAATTGAAATTAAGAAAACTATTGAACTAATAAATAAATATCAATTTAAAAATTCTAAATAAAAATCATTTCAAATAAAGTACTCAAAATAAAGCAATTTGTCATTCATTATGATTAAGTTGAATTTGTAAAAAAAATGAAATATCATTCAACACTAGGATAACAATCAACACAATTACTCAGATTAAAAATGAAAACATCCAAACCATATGATGATCTTAATATATGTGGGAAAAACCTTTGACAAACTACAACACATATTTATACTAAAAAAAATCCTAAAAGTATATTAATAGTAAGACATTTTTAATATTATAAAAATTATCTATCCAAAACACACACACACACACACACACAGACACACACACAATGGAATCTTTACTAATAAATACAGGAGTATTGTTATTTGATATAATTCTGAAAGTGCTAGCAATAGCAATAAGACAAGAAAAGAAAATTAAGGATATAAAGATAAAAAGAAGCTAATATTATCCCTATTTGCTAGTGAAATGATGGTCTATTTGGACAATCCTAGATAATCTGCAAAGATGCTAGTTGAAACAATAGCTTCCAAAAGTTGTAGGCTAGAAGATAAAATCTCAAAAATCAGTAACATTTATATTTAGTAATAACAAAATCCATAAGGCAATATTTGAAAGGCAAATAGCTACAAAATATATAAAATATCTGGGATCAATCTACCAAAACCCACAAATTATTTGTATACATTCAATTATAAAGTGCTCCTTAAAGAAATAAAGAAAAATTTAGATGGAGGAATAGTCACTACTCATGGCTGGGCTGTACCAATATCATAAAAATGACAATATTACCAAAGTTAATTTATACTTTTAATGCCAATTAAATTATTAAAGGGATACTTTACAGAAGTTGATAAATTTGAAAATAAAATATCTTTAATATCAAAGGAAGTGATGAGAAGCATCACTTCCAGACCTCAAACTATCTTATAAAACAATAACCTTCAAAACCATCTGGTATTGATTAAAAAATAAAGAGGTAGATAAATGGAACAGAGTAGACAAAAGAGAATTAGAAAATACAGAAACTCAATAACTCAGTATTCAATAAACATGAAAAAACAAATTATTTCGGAAAGAACACCTTATTTGATTAAGAAAAAAAAACTTCTAGGAAAACTGGAAAGTAGTCTGGAAGGAATAAGGTTTAGGCCCACCGCAGAGACCATATTCCAGGATGTATTCTAAATGAATATGTGACCTTAACATTAAAGATCATAATATATAAAAATTAGAAAAGAAACAGATCATACACCTTTCACTGCTATGGACAGTAGATATAGTCTTAATCAAACAAGGGATAAAGGCAATTATAGAAGATAAAATAGGTAACTTTGATCACATGAAACTCATGAGCTTTTGAAACAAACAAAATTAATGCATCTAAGATAAGGAGAATAGTCTAATGGGAAAAAAATCTTTGTATAAAGTTTCCTTCATAAGAATTTGTTACCCAAGATACATATAAAATCCACATACATACTTTTGTATGCACATTTATATATATGTATATATATATATACACACACACACACACACCTATATATATATATATGTACATTTTTATGTGTTTATATAGGTTTCCTCCTACCTTCCTGACTGCTCCTTCTCTGTCTCTTTTCCTGGATTCTGCTCCAGATAATGCCCTCTTACAGTAGGTGTCCCCTTAGAGTGCTGCCCTAGGACCTCCTCTGTTCTCCTTCTATACTACTTGGCTTGGTGATCTCATTAGCTCCCATTGCTTTAATTACCATCTCTATACTGATGATTCTCAAATCTATATTTCTTACCCTAATCTCTTTCCTGACCTCCAATCTCCAACCTCCAGCCTCCAGTCAGACATCTCTAAATGGATGTCCATTATATATCTTAAACTCAATAAGTACAAAATGAAACTCATTGTCTTTTCCCCTAAACTCTCCTACTTTCCCTATTGCTGTACTATCCTCCCAGTCCCTTACACTCACAACCTAGGAATCATCCTGGATTCCTCATTATGTCTCATCCCCCATATCTAAACTGTTGCCAAGGTCTGTCAATTTCACCTTTGTAACATCTCTTGACTGTCCCCTTCTCTCCTCTGACACTGACATCGCTCTAGTCCAGACTCTTATCACCTCACACATTGATTTTTGCAATAGGCTGCTGGTGAGTCTCTTAAGTCTCTCCCCACTCCAATCCATTCTTCATTCAGTCACCAAACTGACTTTCCTAAAGCTAAGGTCAGATCATGTCAAACTCCACCCTGCGCACGCGCACGCGAGCGTGCACACACACACGAGCGTGCACACACACACACACACACACACACACTCAATAAACTCCAGTAGCTTTCTGTTGCTTCCAGGATCTAATATAAAATACTCTGTTAGACAGTCAAAGTAATTCATAAACTTATTCTACCTTTACAATTTTATACCTTACACCCCAACACCTACTCTTTGATCCAGGGACACTGACCTCCTGGTTGTTCCATAAACAAGACACTCCATCTCTTGGCTTAAACATTTTCTCTGGCTGTTCTTCCATGCCTGGAATGCTCTCTCTCCTCCGCTTCAACTATGGCCTTCCTGGCTACCTTTAAGTTTCAAATAAAATCTCTCCATCTAGAGAAAGCTTTCCCCAACATCTCTTAATTCCAGTGATGTCCCTCTTTTAATTATTTTGTATTTATCATGTAAATAGCTTGCTTTATCTGTATTTGTTTGTATATTGTACAAATTTGATTGTAAGCTCCTTTAGAACAGGAACTGACTTTTACCCTTTTTTGTATCCCTAGTGCTTGACACAGTGTCTAACACAAAGTAGGTGCTTAATAAATGTTTATTGATTGATCACACACACACACACACACACACACACACACACCCATGACCAAAGCCATTCCCCATGGACTAGTGGTCAAAGGACACGAACAGTTCTCTAAAGAATTGCAAACTATAAACCACCATATGAAAGAAAGCTCCAAATTACTACTAATAAGAGTGCAAACCAAAACAACCATGAGGTTTCACTTAGGTTTAAACCTCAAGAAAGCTATTGATAAGAGAAAAAAAAATCAGAATATTTATGTAGCACTTCTTGTGACAGCAAAGAATTGGAAACAATGAAGATGTCTATAGATTGTGGAACAGCCAAGCAAATCATGGTACATAAACTAAAAGAATATCACTATGCTGTGAGAAATGATTAATGTGATGAATACAGAGAAGCATTGAAAGAGCTACATTATTTGATCCAGAGTGAAATAAGCAGAACCAAATATATGCATATATATATACATACACATACATATATATGCATGTATATATATATACATAATTACCACAACATAAATGGAAAAATGCAAAAAAAAAGAACACCAAAAAGTGAATGTTGCAAATTACACAGAACAAGCATAGATTGAAAGATACTGCAGCTGACCCTTTTGCAGAGATGGGAGATCCATAGGCTTGTTATATTGCACATATTTTCAGACTTTTTTTTGATGTATCATTCAGTTATGATTTTTTCCTCTTTTTCTTTTTTATCTTTAAAAAATATTGCTCTTTATATGAGATGGTTCTCTTGGAAGAGGAGAGAGAGGGGGATACTGAGAAAAATTATGATAGTGTAATAAAACAAATAACACCAATAATAACTTCTTTTTATAAAAGACAGCTCAAGTACCACCTTCAACATGAAAACATTCTTGATCCCCCAGCTGTTATCTACTCCTTCCTAAAACTAAAACTCCTTCCTAAAACTAAAATTTTTCAAATGCGAGGACTTGGTCTTTGGAAGACTATATCACAGAAAAAGAACTGATAATGAGATGTTAAATTAAATTATAAAAATGAGGCCATTCTAAATGATTCCTTTATAAGATGTAAATAAATCTTTTGAGCGCATTAGAAAGATAGCAATTCCATAGGACGAACAGAGATTAGCCACACTCCCGAGTATCCTCTAAAAATCAGTTCAATCTGCCCAGGAGGAACTGCCCAAGAGTAATCTCACTTTTGATGACTTCCTAGAATGAGGAACAACTCCTGTGTTGCTAAAATTCCAACTCCAACTATAGACACCAAGGTGATAATTTTTGTAAATTTTGTATTTCCTTTCTCTCTTTAGGCTCTTTCCTGAGGTAGTATACCAGAGTGCAAAAACCTCAGAGCTTTCTTATTCTTTCTTTCTTCTTTAAGAAAGAAGTTTGTTACAACTCCCTTAATCAAAGAATGGGCATCAATAGCAGGATACTTAGCAGGCAATGAGTTAGTAGTAGAAAGGAAAGGACAACAAATAAGAGTTGAAGAACCCTGCTTATCATCCCATCCTACCACTGTTACAAGTGGGAACCCTCCTTGGGATACATATTACACATACATTCATAAATATGTACATACATTCATATGTGCTTATATAATGTAATAAATAATATGTATTTCTGTTTATTTTTTCCTCTATTTGTGTAGCCTTAATACTATTTAAATAGTTCTTTCTGACTTTTTTTAAGCAATATTTTCCAATATTGAGTTTGAAGTAGAAGCCAAATATTTTGCTAATTTGGGGGGAGAATGTTGATTGTTGATTTTTAAATTTCGATGCACATTTTACAAATGCAATTTACTCTCTTTTCACTAAAATTCTACAGCCCATTTTTAAATTTTAAAAAAATTTTTCATTTCCTTTTTTCTAGTTTAAATTTTGCTTGCATTTTATTTTCTGCTTTCTCATGGATTATTTTCTCGATTATACTTAGTCTCAGTATTCAATACTTCAAATCACAATACTGCATATGATTTAATTGTCTATTCTTCACATGGAAATCAAATACTTTTACCATCCTATTTCTACTAAATTACATATTTGATTTACTGTTAGTCATGTAGTGCCACTTATTTAGAGCTTTGTTTTATTGTTTTGTGATATTGGTGGCTGTGTTTCAGTGTAGGGTGCAATGGGCCCTTCATAAGCTCTCTTTCCTTACTTCCTTTATCTCCAGTGATTTAATCTGCCATACATAGATACAACAATTAGTTAATTTTTTAAAAAGCCTAGCTGTCAATATTATCTGCCACTCAGATCCACATAGTTCAATCCTCTGCTACTTTATTTAATTTATAGTAAATGAAAGGTTACTAGTTCAATCATAATATCTCAGGGCCTCTAGTTAGGAAATTCCTAATATTTAGGCAGAGATTTAGTTCTCTGTCCTGATTTGAATTTATTTATCTCTAGCTAGACCCTGGCCTCTTTATGGGCAAAAATTCAGGATACTGGAAATATTGGGAGAAAAGAAACAAGGAATGTGTGAGTACAACCGTTAGTTTTAGCCTGAACCTTGTTCTTCAATGCCATAGATGCTGTTTGCCCTCCTTGACCTCTCCCCTCACTGCTACAACTCAACCCTGCCTTTGCTTTCTCTGTTACCTTGCTGTATCTGTGCTGCTTGTTCTTTCTAACTCAGCTCCTCAGACCCACCTACTTCTTCCAAAGACTGTGTGTTCATCAGTCAGATATCATTAATTAAGCACCTACTAAGTGCCAGGCAGGTGCTAAGTGCTAGGAATTCAAAAACAGGCCAAAGACAGTCCTGCCCTTGAGGAACCACAATCTAATGGGGGAGAAAACATACTAAAAATGTACAAGCAAATTATATACAGGATAAAAAGGAAATAATTAACAGAGAGAAGGCACTAGAATTAAAGGAGATTGGGAAAGGCTTCTTGTAGAAGATAGGATTTTAATTGGGACTTCAAGGAAACCAGGAGACAGGGATAAAGAGGGAGAAGATTCCAAGCATGGGGAACAGCCAAAGAGATGCCTAGATCCAAGAGATGGAGTGCCTTGTTTAAGGAATGACAAGGAGGCCAGTGTCACTGGATCAAAGAGTACATAACAAAGGGGAGAGAGTATAAGGTAGAAGAAGACTAGACAGGTAGTATCGGCCTATGCAGATCCTTGGAATTAGTCTTGTATGAAGAGAGTAGTGGTCACCAGAAATGAGTTACATTTGGTAGTAGAAGTTGAGTGACAAGGAGATTTGATGCTCCATAGACAAATGAGTTCTTAGCTTTGTGGTGGATTATTACTAATAATGGAAAAGACTGTGTAGGGAGCAAATCTGCAAACATGGACTAACATATTCTTAACTAGTTCTAAGTTAGACACTCCTTGTTAGAGATGAGTAATAGCACTAGCTGCTCATAAATTTGGCATACACTAGTGTAGAAGCATATTAAAAAACAAAACAAAAACAAAAACCTCATTTCTAGTTCAACTTAAAATACTAAAAAAAGTTTAAAAAACTCTAACCTAGCTGTTATTCTTAGCACTTTCCCATATCCAGTCTCTTGATAAGGCTAGCCAGTTTCACCTTTACAACATCTTTTGAATATGGTCTCTTCTCACCTCTGACACTGCCAAACCTCTAGTATAGGCCCTTGTCACCTCATGTCTGTTTTAGCCTGCTGGTGGGTCTGCCTGCCTCAAGTCTTTCCCCACTCCAATCATTCAGTCACCCAACTAATTTTCCTAAAGCACAGGTCTGACCATATGATTTCTTACTCAATAAACTCCAATGCCCCTCTGTAGCCTCCAGGATCAGATACAAAATGCTACAGCATTCAAAACCCTTCATAACCTAGCCTCCTTGTACTTTTCCAGTCTTTTTATGTCTTACTCTCCAACACATATTCTTCTATCCAGTAACATTGGCCTTCTGATCTGGGTTCTAGGTATTCTCTTTGACTGTCCCTCATGCCTGGGACACTGTCTTCCAGTCCAACTACTGACCTCCCTGTCTTCCTTTAAGTTCCAAATAAAATCCCATTTTTTTACTGGAAGTTTTCCTCAACCCCTTTTATCTAGTGCTTTCCCCCATTATTTCCTATTTATTCTGTATGTTGCTTGTTCGTATATTTGTATATATTTGTTTGCATGTTGTCTCACCATTAGATTATAATGTACTTGAAGGTCAGAACTGTCTTTTGCCTCTTTTTATATCCTCCCCCCCACCATGCTTAGAAACAGCACCTGGTAAGTAGTAGGTACTTAATAAATATAGATTCATTGATTGTGTCTAGAGTTCTTTTCAGACTTTCCCTTCAGGAAAGTGCTTAAAAGATCAAGAATGAAAACTAGTCTTAACCAATGGATTAAGGATGATAACCAAATTTACAATAATGAATATCTCATTTGTAGTTAACACTATTGCCTTCCCCATCACCTGAAAGGAAGAGAGTTATGACTCATCTTTCCCTGTTTGGGCATTGATCACAGGAAGATAAACTTTGATTACTCCTTAAAAACCTTTGAAGGAAGTGATCAAAGAAAAAAAGAGTAGTTTTAGAATAAGATCAAGTGGTTATTGTTCCATTAGATGGAATAGAAAATTAACCTATAACTGTCTTCTAACATATTGTGCCCTTTTCCTCTTTCAATATTTCTGTAAATTTTACCTCAAATTGTCTTTTGGTAAAAAAATGTTCAAGGGCAAGGGGGAGGGAGGACTATGTCCATTTGGATATGTCTCTCTTGAAGTTAGAAATGTGTGGACTTAGAATAATATTAAATTAATAAAAATTGTTTCCATAAAGTTTATGCCTAAAACATAGTTACACACAGTATTAATATTTTTATCCAACACTAGTGGCTATAGAAAATTAATGTGGAAGTAGATACCCAGACCTGAAGATCATGTGATACCTAAACCATAGTAATACCTAAGGAATGAGTGAAAACAATATGCAACATACAGGGAGCTGGGCAATACAGCTGTGAATTTGGAACTTCTACTAGACTGCATGTAAGAAGTATGTGAACGTTATTTCAATGAACCAACTTTCTCTGCCTCCATTGTCTGTGGGTAACTGGCAGTGAGAATAGATGACTTATGAGTGAGAAGTGATAAAAAGCAAAAAAAAAAAAATAAGGCAACGATGCTAAAGGATTCAATTTCTGGACCTTTGAAGGTGTCTTAATATTCAGATGATAAAGGAAGTTGGAGATTCTCAGCGGACAACTATGCTAATGTCACTAATCCCATACATGGGATCAAGAAGCAGTTGTTGCCACCCAGAACATATACACTATGACCAAAGAAGTTTTATATAATGATTTTGGATATATAGGTCAAGAGAAAACCTTAGTGCTAGTAAGGAACAGATTTTACTGGCCCAAGATGGTCACAGTTGTCATTAAGAAATGTGAGACCTATGCATGTTATGTACAAAGAAATACTATAAAATTGTGTTGCATATTTGGAAAGAATGTAACCTCTTTAAAAAAGCTTTTAAACTTGTCACTATCTCTGGAAGGAAAGAGTAAAGACATAAGTCATGTTCTGGTGGTGACTAATCATTCCACAAGATATGCATAAATTTCCTGGCTAGAAGTAAAAGTTTGCAGAGTTGCTAAAATATCAGAGGAGAAGCATTTCTTGATGTGTGGACCCTGCTAGTATCTATTCTGATCTAGTCAGAAACTTTGAAAGCACACTTCTTGAAGAGATGTTACCCTATACTGGTACCTAGATGTCTACACTTTATCATGTTCAAAGGAACCCAGGGTCTGCTTTTTCTATAAACAATGATAATCATGTTAGGGACTAAAGAGCTGGGGAAGGGGTGGCCATGGGAAACTGCATACATTTGGGAAAGCAGAAACATGGCTAGAGGTAGCTCAAAGATTCCAGAAGAAAGGTTGTGTGGGTTAATCAGGGATGAGAAGCGTCAGTCAAGTCAAGCCAAAAATCATTTATTAAGTATCTACTATATGCCAGGGACTGTGCTAAGCTGGAAGATAAAAAAGAAAGACAAAAATAGTCCTTGCCCTCAAGGAGTTCAATCTAATAGAAGAGATAACATGCAAACAGCTATGTACAAACAAGATTATCTATCTATCTATCATAAATTGGAGATAATTACAGAGTAAAAGCACTAGAATTAAGAGGGACTGGGAAAGGCTTCTTGTAGAAGCAGAGAATTTAGCTAAGATTTGAAGGAAGTCAGGAAAACCAGTAGTCAGAAATGAGAGAGAGAGTTCCGGGTATAAGGGACAACCAGTGAAAATGCTCAATGTCAAGAGATGAAGTGTCATATGCAAGAACAGCCAGAAGGTCAGTATCACATGCTCTAGTATGTGAAAGGGAATAAAGCATAAGAAGAATGGAAAGGTAGGAAGAGGGCAGATTACAAAGGGCTTTAAAAGCCCAAGAGAGGATTTTATATTTGATCCTGAAAGTAATAAGGAAGAAATGGAATTTATTTAATGAGATAAGAGGTGTGTGAAATAGATCTGCAATTAAGCAAGATCAACTTAGTAGCTGAGTATAGGATGGACTGGAAAATACTTGAGGATGGGAGATCAGCAGCCTATGGCAGCAGTCCAGGTATGAGGTGATGAGGGCCTGTGCCAAAGTGGTGGCAGTGTCAGAGGAGAAAATAGGGCATATGCAAGAAATGTTAATATAGAATCAACTAGACTTAGCAGCAACAGATTTTATGTGTATGTTGTGATAGAGTGAACACTCAAGGATGACACCAAGTTTGTGAGCTTGGGTGATTGAGGAAGTGGTATTGTCTTGGACAGTAATGAGAAAGTTTGGGAGAGGGGAGAATTTAGGGAGAAATATAATGAGTTTAATTTTGGACATATTGAATTCACTATGGCTAGGACATCTGGTTTGAGATGTCCAATAGGAGTTGTAAATGAAATTCTGAAGGTTACAAGAGAGGTTAGGGCTGGATAAACAGATAAATAAATAAATCTAAGAATCGTCTTCATAGAGATGATATCTGAATCTGTGGAAGCTGATGATAAAGCAAAATAGTGTAGCTAGGGTACACCAACAATTAGAAGATGCTACCTAGATGCTGGATGGAATATCCAGCAAATGAGACAATGAACAGCCAGACAGGAAGAGAAGCAGAAGAGAACAGTGTTACCAAAAAAAAGAAAAAAACTAGAGAGAAGAGAGTATCAAAGAGAAGAGGGTGGTTGACAATGTCAAAGACTGAAGATAGGTCAAGAAGGATGTAGATAGAGAAAGTAATATTAGATCTGGCAATTAAGAGATCACTGATAACTTTGGAGTGAGCCATTTCAGTTGAATGGTGAGATCAGAAGCCAGAATGCAGAGAGATAAGAAGAAAGTTAAGTCAAATCAATAATTATGTATTGCATACTTACTATGTACTAGAGACTATGTGCCTAGGATGCAAATATAAGGAAAAACAAAGATAGTCCCTACCCTCGAGGAACATACATTCTAAAAGGGGAGAAGACATAAAAAGGAGGGGAAAAGCATGGTGAGCAGGGGTATGCATGGGGGAATGGTGATGGAGTCCAGAGAATGAAGGATGACCAAAAGAATGACAGAAAAGGAAGTGTAAGTACCCATTGTAGACAGCCTTCTTAAGAAGCTCAATCATGAAAAGGAGGAAAAAGATAGGACAAAAGATAGTGGAGATGCACAGATCAAGTGATTGCTTTTTTTTTTTTTTTTTGAGAATGAGATATAGGGATGTTCATATGCAGCAGGGAAGCAGCCAGTAGACAGGGAGAGATTGAAAATTAGTGAGTCGGGAATAATAGAGGAGGTAATTTGCTGAGGAAGATAGGATGGAATGGAATCACTTATGCATGTAAAGGGTTTGCCTTGGCATGGAGAAGGACCACTACTTGTGAGATGGAGGTGAAGAGGGAAATAGTGTAAGAAGGCATGTAAGTGATATGAGATAAAGAGAAGAGAATACTCTTGAAAATTGACCTCAAAATCTTCACTGAAACATGAAGCAATTTCTCAACTGAGAGTGGAGGTAGGTGAAGCAATAGAAGGTTTAAGGAATGATGAAAAGTTTTAGAAAGTGAATTTATTATAGAGGCTTAAAAGAATTGTCTTACTGCAGTGAATCCAGTTGAGATTATGTAACATTATTCATAATAGCCCTATTCAGCATGATAGGATTTTTTCCAGTTTAATTCAGTAAGACATGAGTAAGAGTGAAGGCAGCAGATGGTGGGAGTAAAACAAGTCTGGAGCTTGGCAGGGAAGTATTTGAAAGAATAGTGTAGAGTTGAAAAAGTTTACCAAAAGGTAGATTTAGGGTAGGGAAGAGAATGTAGTCAGTGAAAGTGTCTGGAAAAGAACTGAGGGTGGAGGGATTAGAAATGATGAGGAGGACAAAGAACAGAGTTTCAGGGTGGAGGGAAAAGATGAATGACAACAGATTATAATCAGATAGGAATTTCAGAGTTTATTAAAATGGAAGTGTGTTACTCTTGGTGGTGATGGCAAGGTTAAAGGCATGACCATCTCTGTATGTAGCTAAGATGGGGTAGAAGAGTAGGTCATGGCAAATGAGTACGTTGAAGAACTAGGATATAAGGGTGTTTGAGAGAAAATCAATATGTATGTTCAAGTGCCCTAATTTAAAGACAGGAGTAGGTGAGGAGAGAAAGGCAGTAAGCCAAGTAGTGAACTTCTGAGGAAAGGAGGGTATCTTGGAGTTTGGTAAAGAACAGTTACTAGAATCTTGACTGGGTGATAATCATAGATTGAATGAATCTCAAATGAGGACCAGTTACTGAGAGATAGTGATAAAGGGAAAGTCTAGACAAGGCAATAGAGAGTAAGGAGTATTCCAATTCACCCACCAGAATTCACTTTACCAGAAGTTTCAGTAAAAATGCAAAAAGTTATGTAAAGCATGGCCAGAGAAACTGTGTCATCAGGAGGGAGCCAGGTCTCAGTGAGAGCCAGAAGATGGAAGGGGTCAGGCAGATGCTATGTTGTGGAAACTGCATCCTGAACTATAAAATCCTAAGTAGCAATTCTGCATCTCCATTTTCTCCTTAGGTTTCCTCATGGAATCCTAAAATATTTGTATCTGTACAAAGGGAAAGTCTGTACGCAGGCTGTCTCTCATGCCTGGAATGTTCTCCTTCCTCATCTCTACCTCCTTAGTTTCTTGGTTTCCTTTAAGTTTCCCTCCTACAGGAAGTTTTTCTGCTCTGCCATAAATTTAGTGCCTTCCCTCTATTGATTATCTCCAATTTATCTTGTACATAGCTCGTTTGTATATAATTGTTTGTCTCCCTCATTAGGGATGTCTCCTTCATTAGACAGTGGGCTCCTGGAGAGCAAAGACTATCTTTTACCTTCCTTTGTAGCCCCAGCACTTAGCAAATCTTGTCACATAGTAGGGACTTTATGAATGTTTATTGACCAACTAATTCACTTATTTCTTTCCTTCTTTGGAGGAGGGAATAACAATATCACTAGTTTCCCCCGCATAACAAATAAGCATAGTCAGATACAAAGAAACCTACACATTTACCATGTACAAAAATATTCCATTCTGCACCCTGCATCCATCACCTCTCTGTTATGAGGTGGATAGCATGCATGCTTCATTGTTGGTCCTCTGGAGTCATCAGGTCATCGGGATGTTGATTAGAGTTCTTAAGTCTTTTCAAATAGTTTTTCTTTACAATGTTGCTGATACCACACGTTTTTCTGGTTCTGCTCACTTGACGCTGAATGAATTATAGTTTATCTTAACAGACCCTTTCATGATTTTTTAAGGCACAATAAAATATTATTAACTCATATATCATAATTTGTTTAGCCACTCATTTAGTTGGTTTCATGTTTATTATTAATCAAAATCCAAAATCTGAATGAAGATAGATTGTAGAGGAGAATGTAGGAAGATGTATCTAGGTGTAAACTCAAATTTCTTGATATTGAAAAAGAAAATTAAATTAAATTCAAATGTATATCTATATATGGTATATACATATATACATACACACATATATATGTATGTTCAAATAGAATTTCTGGTACTATGTCCTGATTTTAAAATAGTTTTAAATTGTAAAATGTACTTTATAAATGTGTGATTTGATTGAAAGATTGAAAGAATGGTTCAAAGTCATGCTCTTATTGTTTTTGTTTATATTAGCCTATTTTATATTTAGAGCCTTCTTTGAATTTGTATGATCCTTCTTAATTATGTAGTTATGTAAACAAGCAAACTTTATTTCTTGTGGCTTATTGTAATTAGTTTTGGCTTGTTATTTCTAGTGATCACTTGTCACTAGTTTATTATTTTGCAGGCTATACTAGTAAAATGTATTTAAGATTTATATTGTCAACATATCAATCTGTTCTTCCACAGAAATACATACAACTGGAGGAGCTAGTACCAGATAGAAAAAATGTCTCTTATCAAGATCCATTTTACAATATAAAGTGTTATGTGATATTTAAATACTGGAGACAGCATTTGTGTTATAATTTTGTCAGTTGTGCATGTAATCTATTTCATTGCACTAATAAGGGACACCTAAGTAAATGTTTATGTTAACACATTTGTTAGCTGGGGAAAAGATGACTCCTTCACTGGATATTTATTTTTTAACTTAAAATCTGACCTATAAAATGTATATCTTCACAATATCAGTATTTAAATTTCCTAGCACTTGTGTGAGGCAACTTCAATCAGAAATGCCTATGATCACAGGAAATTACTTAAAGCATAATCAAGCTATCTGTGCTGATCTTATGTTTCTGAAAGATAATATTCTTGAGGCTGTTGTCAAAACTCATTTAGAAATTACATTGCACAGAAGATTTCACTTGCTTTTGTTACCATGCCAAGATGTTGTTAACTTATCTATAATAACATCTAGACTGATTGAGCACTTGAGGTCACATATTTCCTTAATATGTAAGGTGTTTTACTAGTACATATTTCAAAACAGCAGAGGGAAATTCATAGGGCTTTTTAAAAAGTCAATTATCTTAAATGTTGTGCCAAGGAAGGCACAGTTAGTCCTACTTGTCTTATTAAAAAGGTAAAGACCTTTAAATGGATAGAATAAGCTGCAATTTTTACAGAAGGGTTGGTTTCTCTTTATTTTACAAATATTGTATTAGGTAAACCTCCATTAAAATCTAACTTTGGTGCCTAATTGTGACATGAAGTGATTCTGGTTTTCAAAAATGTGAGCAGTGTCTAGTCAAGCCAACAAGCATTTATTAAGCACTTTTAACATTAAAAATTTACTGTGCTTAGCACTCATGTCAAAGTTTTAGAAGGCCTTTCCAAACTGGAATGGCTTCAAATATGGGCCCAATTACAAAGCTGTGTTGCTCAACTGAGATCTAATCATTAAATTATGATCTTTACTGGAGGAGAGAAGAGCCAAATCCATGAAATAATGTGGTTTTTTTTTGAAATACTGAAGTAATTATTAGGAAAAATATTTATCCCTGTTTCAGGTCTGTGTCAAATGGCACAATATGTTACATGTAGAGCTTTCAGTGATGATAAGTGAACAAACCCTGGCTGGGCAATGTAGCATAGTGGAAAGAGTACCTGGCTCTGGAGTCATCCCATCTATATTCAAATCCCACTTCTAGTTTTTTTTTTTTTAGTTTGTGTGACTTTGGTCAAGTCACAGTCTCCTGGGGCCTTAATATCCTCATCTATGAAATGAAGGAGTTGGATTAGATAATCTCTGAATACATAGAAGACATTCTAGTTTTATGATCCTATATATGAAAAGGAATAGACATTCAAGTAAAATAGAAATGAAAAATGTTTGCTCAAAGACATTTATGCATTTCTTAGTGTTATTACTATTATGCTTTGCATAGATTATGAATTCTACCATCAAGAACCAGGTTGTAATTTAATCTGGATCAGTTGTGGGTACCAGGCTGTCTGCTTCAGTAGCACTGATGTGGTGACATTGACCCCTGAATTTTAATTATATCTAAAGGGACATTTAAAATGTGAATAACTTGCTACGTGTATAAGAAAAAAATCATTAAGCCCATTTGGCATGTGACTTAAAATTAGAAATAAATTATATTTGATAATTAGAAACATATGTAATATTTATTTCACCCTGCACAATATCTCACATAGTGGGGTTTAATAACCATTTACTTAATTGAATACCAAAGTATTAGGAGAATATATTTTCCACAGCACTTGATAATTAAACTGAAAGGGCAGTTCCTTCAAAATGAACTGATATTATGAATAGTCAACTTGTTCTACTTATCTTTTCCCCACATAGTGTTGTCCTATTTACAGGCCTCAGTCATTCTAGATGCAATCACCTTTAAGTTGTGATATCTATTATTTTCTCAAGCTGACAAGTTGGGCTTATTTTTTGGAAAGACAGGAGACACATAATATCTGGTACTTTTCTAAAGAGGTTCTTTCTGGGACCCGTCCCCAAAGTTGGTAGGGCAGACATACACTTTTATTATATAACTTCAAACATGTTTTTGCATATTTACTTTTATGTTAGCCATGCTCAGCCAACCAATAAAGTTGCTACTTAGAGAGTAGCAACATCTTATTTTCTTAAAGAATGCTCATTAAGATGAATTAAAATCTTTATTTAATCTTTCTGCAATTATCCCTTTGTGTTTGTCAATTTCAAACATAAAGATTATAAACTGCTGATTCATTAGAGGGCTTGTTAGGTCTTAACCTTATTAAGTGGTTATATGGCATTCCTATCGCCATTACTAAGAGATTTTCTTCCCATATAGCACTTTATTGGTAAACAGTTGTGTGTAGCTATTTTATTAGCATATTATCACTTTTTATTAGCATATAATGTAAGTTAAGATTCATCTACACAAAACAATAAATTTTGTACTGTAGGAGATATAGAGAAAACATTACTGTATATTGTACCTGGTAACAGAAAGATTTGCTCTTTGTTACTATGTCCTTCATATTTCTTATCCACCCCCTACTTGCCATTTTATTTGAGAGATAGCCATAAAAGAGTAATTATTTATCTGATAACCTTGCAATACAAATCAATTGTATCCTAGAAAATATAACTTATTGCTTTTATATGCTTAGTTTGTCTTGGCTTCCAAAATAATCCTGGCCTCCTCAAGTTCCAATTATCAAGTAGCTAATGGTTTTCGTTTGGGTAACCTGCTGTCACGTACTTCATAAGCAGGCCTGGTTTTATGAGTAAGTACAAAAGACAAACCCCTCTATGACATAATGTCAAGGGCTCCAGAAAGGGGCCTCTTTCCTGAAAACAAAATAACAAAACAACAAAACATCTTGCCATTTGCTTGTTGATGCCTAACATTCCTTTAATAGGCAACAAAAACTTTCATGCTACAATAATAATAATAATAATAGTAGTAGTAGTAGCTCAGGTTTATATAGTACTCTAAAGTTTATAAAATATATTCATTATCTCATGATCCACAGAAACACCTTGTGAGGTAGGTGATATTATTAGTTGCATTTTATAGATAAGGAATCTGGGACTTGCTGAGGTTAAGTATGAGGCAGAATTTTAGCCGAGGTCTTCTTGACTCCAGACTCAGTGCTATATCACTGAGGGTGCCTCTATAGCTAGAAATGAGATCTAAAATAAGAATTTAACTAATTTAGTAGTGACTGATAGTAGATCTTTTCCTGAAAGAAGTTTCAGTAGAGAGAGATGAAGAGAACATGAAAAGTGATAGTGTTATGGACAATCCTCCTGTGTGAAAAGAATAAGAACGTTCTTGCTAAGGGTATCTTTTGCCTCCTTTGCAATTTTGGGTCTAGCTGTTTCTGCCCTTGGATTTTTTAAGGACAAAAATGGATGATAAATGTGAAAGAGATTTGAAAATAAATGTACTACGTAAGTTGGAGAAATAGCATGATATAGATATAGATAGAAGTCAGAAAGACCCGGATTCAAATCCTAGCTCTGATTTAGAATTCTGCTCTGTGACTATGGACAAAAAACCTAAACGCTCTCTGATTAGTTATTTATCATGCTCACCCATCCTTTTGAGTTTCTGATAACAATAACCTGCAGACTCCTTTTGTGTCATGATATTTTGAAGTCCTAAGCATAGTGACTTTGTGTATTGCAAAGATTTACTTGAAATTCCCTTAATGTAATGTTTATCTAGACCATTCAATCGTGATAATATTCATGATGAAAATGCATAGTACCTAACTGGAGCTTGTGTGAGTGCAATCCAGTGCTAGAGCCTATTAGCGGAGCAAAAAACCATCACTGCTCTTTTGGAATTTAGCTCCCAAATTAGACAATGGCCAGATAAATATTAGTGCACATAAAATCAAGCCACATCTGTGAATATTTACAGTGTTATGAACTTTGGTGTTTGTGGTTATTGTGTTATGGAATAGGAATTATTTCCTGGAAGTAAGAAGTTAGGTAGGAAAATTGTATTGGCAGTTTGAGTACAATGAATGTATCACCAAGGAACAAGATGGTGGCATGTCAGGACCACATAAACCCACACTCTCCCAAACATGCCCAAGTAAATTAGTGTACCAGAAGAAACAATGGTAAAGAAAACCAAAGAAAGATAGCTATAAGTTCCTCTATCCAGTCTAGTACTCTACAAAAAGCATGCCAAAATCCTACAGAAGGAAAAATGTGTAAACAGTCCAAACCAACACTGGGAGACAAGGCATATAGTTTAGGGCCCAGAAACCCTCCATTAGGAGGCAAAGCCAGAACAATACCCAGGCAAGGCAGGATCCAGACAGCCCATGCTTTCACGGCATCAGGGGACAGGGCCAGGCCAGCACTCAGGCAGCTTGAATATGATCTAGCACTTGGGCTACCCATGCCCAACTGAGAATCAAGGCAGTTCAAAGCACAATCTATATCCATGCCACTATAGGACATTGGGACAGATCAGCACCCTTTCAGTCCACTCCTGAACAGTAGCAATAATAGCAGGAGAAAGAGCCAGGCAGAACTTGAGAAGAAAAACACCGAGGGTCTTGCAAGAGGCCTGTAGACACCACAATCAACATTTAATTCATACCAGTCAGGGTCATAGAAAGGGGCAGAATCAATTTTAAAATTGGGATTGTGCAAGGAGGAGAAAGAGAAGAGTCCAAAGCTAAAATCCATGTCAAGTCACCGGGAGGCTGAGTCCAAACCCAGAAATTCCTACAGGAGGTTTGCCTAGTCTTAGATACCATATTCAGGACCACGAGGGTCCTGCACATTCCATTTAAGAACATGCGAGGGAGCAGAAACTGAGCCTCTTTATCCTGAAAACTCTGGAACTCATACCTCATCAGTAAATTCTGCCCCTGGGGGCACTCCTTCTGATTGGAAGGCAGAGAGTACCTTCCAGAACTTCCATTTATGGAGGGCACCTAGGCCAGCCATCTCTTCATTTCCTACTCAGCTGCATTCTTCTGGATTTCTGCATCTTGACTTCATCCATTGTGTTTTCCTTCTTCTTCTTTCAGCATACTTTTGTGTGCTGTCCTTCTGCATTAGATTTCAGGCTCCTTGAGGGTGGGCACTGTGCCTCTTCTTTGTATGTATAGTCAAAGTAGTCAGCACAGTGGCTGGCACTTACTAGGTGCTTAATAAATGTTAATTGACTGACCCAAAGATAAAGCCCCAATTGAGAAACTAAGGCTGGAGATATGAGTAAACAAAAGAAGACACTGAACACAATGAAAAATTCTATCGATTGAGAGAAGCTTAAGAGATAAAACTAGAAAAAGAGATTAAGAGGCGGAGCCAAGATGGCAGAGTAAAGACAGGTACTGGTATAAACTCTCCCCTAAGCCCCTCCAAATAACCTTTAAAAAATGACTAAACAAATTTTGGAGCAGCAGAATCCACAACAAGATGGAGTGAAACAAATTTCCAGCCCAAGACAACTTGGAAGGTCAGCAGGAAAGATCTGTTGCACCAGGGTGAGAGAGTAGTACGGTCTAGTACAGGATACACTAGTGCAGACCACCACTCAGCAAACCAGGAGGAGGCCTCAGGGTGACTGAATCACTTGCCACAGTGGTGGTTTCCAGACCTCTTAGCCCACAGACAACAAAGTCAACTAGAAGATGAGCAGGAAAGGTCCATTGCACCTGGATGAGAGTAAAGTCCAGTGCGAACCATGCCAGCACAGCCTAGCCCCAGCAAACTAGGAGCAAGCCTTGGAAATGACTAAATCAGCAGTAGCAGTGGCAGCAGCAGTAGCTGCTTCAGGAGCTTTCAGGCCACAGATGATAAGGGAATCAAACAATTGGTCAGAAGGAGATTAGAGGGGTCTTCTTGCTAGCACTGAGTCAGGACTCTGTTGCTTTGTTCATATTTAGATATGGTGCCTGAGTGGCAGTCCCAGGGTGAGGAGGAGGACTAGCATAGCAGAGCTTGCAGCCACAGCAGAGGGAGGAACCCACTTCATAGTTCCAGGGCAGAAAAGAGTGCTTGTGATCTCTCACAGACCAGAGCACAGGCCAGAAGAGTAGTAAATACCTCTCCTTAGATCATACTATTTTGGAAGAAGTGAAAACTTACAGGTCCTTAAAAGTAACCCTGAAAACAGTTGCACAAACCCCCTGAAACTTAGGACAGTGCTCCCTCCACCTTGGAAGCAGAGCTCTACCTTAACAAAGACTTAAAAATCAAGTAATAAGCTGGGAAAATGAGCAAACAATGGAAAAAACTCTATTGAAAGTTACTATAGTGACAAGGAAGATCAAAACACACACTCAGAAGAAGACAACAAAGTCAAAAGTCCTACATTCAAAGCCTCCAAGAAAAATATGAATCGGTCTTAGGCCATGGAAGAGCTCAAAAAGGATTTTGAAAATCAAGTAAGAGAAGTAGAGGAAAAATTGGAAAGAGAAATGAGAGCGATGCAAGAAAATCATGAAAAAACAAGTCAACAGCTTGAAAAGGAGACACAAAAATACTAAAGAAAATACACCTTAAAAAAACAGACTAGAACTAGGTCAAATAGTAAAAGAGCTCCAAAAAGCCAATGAGGAGAAGAATGCCTTACAAAGCAGTATTGGCCAAATGGAAAAGGAGGTCCAAAATCTCACTGAAGAAAATAATTCCTTGAAAATTAAAATGGAGTAAATGGAAGCTAATGATTTAGGAGAAATCAAGAAATGATAAAAACAAAACCAAAATAGTAGACAAGGTAAAATATCTCACTGGAAAAACAACTGACCTGGAAAACAGATCTAGGAGACATAATTTAAAAATTATTGGACTACCTGAAAGCCTCAAAAAAAAATAAGCCTAGACATCATCTTTCAAGAAATTATCAAGGAGAACTGCCCTGACATTCTAGAACCAGAAGATAAAATAGAAATTGAAATAATCCACAGATCACCTCCTGAAAGAGATCCCAAAATGAAAACTGCCAGGAATGTTATAGACAAATTCCAGAGTTCCCAGGTAAAGGACAAAACATTGCAAGAAGTCAGAAAGAAACAATTCAAGTATGGTGGAGCCACAGTCAGGATGACATAAGATTTATCAGCTTCTACATTAAAGGGCCTAGAATATTCTGGAGGGCAAAGGAGCTAGAATTACAACCAAAAATCACCTTCCCAGCAAAACAGTATAATCCTTGAGGGGAAAATGGATATTCAATGAGATAGAGGACTTTTAAGCATTCTTGATGAAAAGGCCAGAGCTGAATAGAAAATCTGACTTTAAAATACAAACCTCAAGAGAAGCATAAAAAGGTAAACACAACATGGAAATCATAAGAGGCTTTATAAGTTTAAACTCTACTTTCCTACATGGGAAGATGATATTTGTAACTCACAAGACCTTTCTCACTATTAGGGTAGTTAGAAGGAACACATATAGACAAAGGGCAGAGGTGTGAGTTGAATATGAAGTGATGATATCTGAAAAATAAAGGGATGAGAGAGGATTGTACTGGAAGAAAGAGAAAGGGAGAGTTAGAATGGGGCAAATTATCTCACATAAAAATGGCAAGAAAAGCTTTTCCATTGGACGGGAAGAGGGAGATTAGAGGGAGTGAGTGAATACTTTCATCAGAATTGGCTCAAAGAGAGAATAACATACACACTCAATTGGTTATAGAAATCTATCTTACTTACCCTACAGGAAAGTAGGAGGGGAAGGGGATAAGAGAAGGGTGTGGTGGGTGATAGAAGGGAGGGTATTTTTGGGGAGGGGGTAGTCACAAGCAAAACACTTTTGAGGAGGGACAGGGTGAAAGGAGAGAGAGAATAGAATAAACGGGGTGGAGGGACTAGGATGGAGGGAAGTGCAGTTAGCAGCAGTAACTGTGAAAAAAAAATTGAAGCAAGTTTCTCTGATAAAGGCCTTATTTCTCAAGTATATAGAGAACTGAGTCGAATTTATAGAAATAAGAGTAGTTCCTCAATTCATAAGAGATCAGAAGATATGATCAGTTTTCAAATGAAGTAATCAAAGCTATCTATAGCCATATGGAAAAATGCTCTGACTTACTATTGATTGGAGAAATACAAATTAAAACAATTCTGAGGTACTACCTCATACCTATTATGTTGGCTAATAGGAAAGAATAGGTAAATGACAAATGTTGGAGAGAATGTGGGAAAAATGAGACATTAATGCACAGTTGGTAAAGTTGTGAAATGATTCAACCATTCTGTAAAGCAATTTGGAACTATGCCCAAAGGGCTATAAAACCATGCATATCTAGCAACACTACTTCTAAGTCTGTATCCCAAAAGAGATAAAAAACAAAAAGGAAAAGGACCTATGTGTACAAAAATATTTATAGCAGGTCTTTTGTGGGAGTAAAGAATTAGAATTTGAGGAGATAGAATGGCTGAACAAATTGTGGTATGTGATTATGATGGAATACTATTGTACCATAGTACAATATGGAAATGATGAGCACGATGCTCTCAGAAAAACCTGGAAAGACTTGCATGAATTGATGCAAAGTGAAATGTACTTTGTGCGAAGTAATGGCGGTATTGTAAGATGATCAGTTGTGAATGATTTAGCTATTCTCACAATACAATGATCCAAGACAACTCTGAAGGACTTAGAATGAAAAATGCTATTCATCTCCAGAGAAAAAACTGATGGTAACTGAATATAGATTGAAGCATACTTTTTTAAAATTTTCTTTATTTTTCTTGAGTTTTTTTTTGTCTATGTTTTCTTTCACTACATGACTATTACGAATATGTTTTGCATGACTACACATGTATAAACTATATGTAATTGCTTGCCTTCTCAATGGGAGGGTGCATGTAGGGCAGGAGGAAAAGAGAGAATTTGGAACTCAAAGTTATAAAAATGAATGTTAAAAATTCTTTTTACTTGTAAGTGGGGAAAAATAAAATACTAAATAAAAGCTTTAAAAAAAGAAAAATAAAGAAATCAGAAACTATGGAAGAGTAACTGGTTGTCAGAAAGAAAAAGAGTTTCGAACATATCAAATTTGATGTAATAGTCAGTCATATTGCTCAGCAGTTAGGAATATGGAACAAAGGTTCAAGAAAAGAGAGGTCAGGGCTGGATAGGTAGTCAATTGTTTAGTGGTGAAAGCAGAAGTCTTGATTATAAATAAAATATTGGCAGGCATATAACAAAAAAATATGACATAAAGTCAAGGACTGAGTATCCCCATCTTCAGGAACTGGAAAGAGGAAACAGGTACAATGAAGGAAAGAGCAAAAGAATCAGAACTTTATAGTGTGTCTCAGAAGCCAAGGGGAAAAATAACATGCTTAACAGTTCTGAGTGCTACTGAATAACAGGAAAATAATTAATAGATACATTATATCTTTTTTTTGCCAGGTTCTTTTTTATTTTTTTTTTATTTTTGACATGTGTTTTTAAAACTTTGGGTTACAAATTTTCTCCCTTTCTCCCTCCCCACCCACCCTCATTGAAAAGGCAAGCATCTCAATACAGGTTATAGATGTGTACTCACGCAAAACACTTCCACAGTAGTTCTGTCATTAAAAACTAAGTATATTTCCCTTCATCCTATCCTACCCCCCATTTATTCTATTCTCTCTTTTGACCCTGTCCTTCCTCAGAAGGGTTTGCTTTTGATTATCCCCTCTCCCAATCTGCCCTCCCCTCTATCAACCCCCTGCTCTCTTGTCCCCTTCCCCCCTTATTAATATTACAATAGGGTAAGATAGATTTCCATACCCTATTGTGTATGCCATTTCCTCCTTAAGCCAAATCCTATGAGAATAAGATTCACTCATTCCCTCTCACCTTCCCCCTTTTCCCCTCCACTGTAAAAGCCTTTTCTTGTCTGTTTCATGTGAGATAATTTACCCCATTCTACTTCTCCCTTTCTCTTTCTCCCACCCCTTAATTTTCTTTTCCAGATATCACCCCTTCATCTTCAACTCACCCTGTACCCTCTATCTATCTATCTATACATACATATAATTTTTTCCCTCCCATTACCCTAATACTGACAAATGTTTCATGAGTTACAAATATCATCTTTCCATGCAGGAATGTAAACAGATCAACCTTAATAAGTCTCTTATGATTTCACTTTCCTGTTTACCTCTTCAGTGTTTCACTTGAGTCTTGTATTTGAAAGTCAAATTTTCTATTCAGTTCTGGTCTTTTCCCCAGGAATGCTTGAAAGTACCCTATTTCATTGAATGACCATTTTTACCCTGAAGGATTATACTCAGTTTTGCTGGGTAGGTGATTCTTGGTTGCAGTCCTATCTCCTTTGCCCTCTGGAATATCATACTCCATGCCCTCCAGACCCTTAATGTGGAAGCTGCTAAATCTTGTGTTATCCTGATTGTGTTTCCACAATACTTGAATTGCTTCTTTCTGGCTGCTTGCAATATTTGCTCCTTGACCTGAGAATTCTGGAATTTGTCTACTATGTTCCTAGGAGTTTTCCTTTGGGGATTTCTGTCAGGAGGTGATTGGTGGATTCTTTCAATTTCTATTTTGCCCTCTGGTTCTAAAATCTCAGGGCAGTTTTCCTTGATAATTTCTTGAAAGATGATGTCTAGGCTCTTTTTTTTTTCTCATGGCTTTCAGATACTCCAGTAATTTTTAAGTTCTCTCTCCTGGATGTATTTTCCAGGTCAGTTGTTTTTCCAATGAGATATTTTACATTCTCTTCTATTTTTTCATTCTTTTAGATTAGTGTTACAGTGCCTTGATTTCTCAAATTGTCACTAGCTTCCAATTTCTCCATTCTAATTTTTAAGGAAGTATTTTCTTCAGTAAGCTTTCGGACTTCCTTTTTCATTTGGCCAATTTTGGTTTTTAGGGCATTCCTCATTGGCTTTTTTGACCTTTTTTGCCATTTGGGTTAGGCTATTTTTTAAGGTGTTATTTTCTTCAGTATTTTTTTTGGGTCTCCTTTAGCATCACTCTCAGTGTTTCCTCTACTTCTCTTACTGGCTTCTCAAAATCCTTTTTGAGCTCTTCCATAGCCTAGGACCAATTCATATTTTTCTTGGAGGCTTTGGATGTAGGAGCTTTGGCTTCATTGTCTTCTTCTGGTTGTATGTTTTGATCTTCTTTGTCACCAAAGTAAGACAATATAGTCTGACTCTGTGTGCTGCTTGCTCATGATCCTGGCCAATTACTTGAGTTATAAACTCTTTGTTAAGGTAGGGGTCTATTTCCAGTGTGGAGAATGTACTGTCCCAAGCTTCAGGGATTTTGTGCAGCTGTTTTCAGAGATACTTCTAGGGACCTGTAAATGTTCAGTTCTTCCCAGGAGCTGTGATCAAGGGCGAGGTGTTTATTCCTTTCCTGTTCTGTGTTCTGCTCTATGAGTGATCACAAGCACACTTTTCTGTCTTGGAACTGTGAGGATTTCCCCTCCACAGCCACTACAAGCTCCACCATGCCAGCATTCCCCCTCACCCCAGGACCACCACCCAGAACTGTGACCCAGATCCAAGCACATGCAAAGCAAGAGAATCCTGCACCGGCAGAGAGATCCCTGCAATCCGCCTCTGATCAGCCACTCGATTCCCCCTCAGTCTGTGGGCTGGAAGCTCAGGAGGCAGCCGCTGCCCCAAGGTCAAGCTTGGGGAATGGGGCTAGAACCCCACTATGCTTCTCTCTCGCCACTGCAAAAACAGACTTTTCCCGCTGACCTTCTAAGTTGTCTTTGGCCTTCATGGGTTGAGAAGTCTGGAAACCACCACAGCTGCCTGAGATTCAGTCCTCTGAGGCCTGCTCCAGGTTCACTGTGGCCTGTGCACCCATGCCAAACTGTGTTCCTCTTCCTGCCTGGCACAATATACCTTTCTGATGAACCATCCTGACTTTCTTTGGCTGGAAATTTGTTTCACTGTCTTTTTGTGGATTCTACTGCTTTAGAATTTGTTTAGAGCCATTTTTTATAGGTATTTGGAGAGGTTTGGGGAAGAGTTCAAGCAAGTCACTGCTTTTACTCTACCATCTTGGCTCTGACCTCAGATACATTGTGTCTTTAAGGAGTACAAAGCACTTTCATTACTACAACCTTGTGAGTTAGGTAATAAAAGTTTTTACCTCAATCCACAAGTATTTATTTAGCACCTACTTTGCTCCAAGAAATGTGCTAGGTATTCAGAATACAAAGACTCCCCACTTCACCCCCAGCCAAATAAAATAAAATTAAATAATCCCTGATCTAAGAAAAAAAAAAAAGCTCGGAGATGTCAAGCAACTTGCCTACAGTTGTGTAACTACTAAGTGTCTGAGTTAGCATTCAAACTCAGGTCTTCTGACTTCAAATTCTATACTTTTGCAAGTACACAGTGTTGAGTATGTGGCATTAGAAAAAAGTCTTTGAATTTAACAATTAGAAGTTCATTGCTAATAATATGATTTTCTTCCAAACTAATTTTTTAAAATTTTAATTTGAACACTAAGACCTTGTTTACAAAGCATCTTGATAATCCATTTTTACTTTATGCTGTAGGTTAAATTGCCTTCTCTGAAAACAACATAATAAATTATCTTCATATGTAAAAAAGAGATTAACTCCACAACAAAGAGCTTTTAAAGTGGAAGGGAAGGTGGGGGTGGTGGGGTGGGCAATGCTTGAACCTCACTCTCATTGAAATTACTTCAGAGAGGAAAGAATGAATGTGTGTGTATGTGTGTGTGTGTGTGTACTTTTAGTTGGATATAGAAATCTATCTTACCCTGTAGGGAACTAAGAAGGGAAGGGGATAAGAGAAATGAAAGGGGGGATGATGAAAAGGAGGCAGTGCACAGAAGCAAAAGAGACTTTAGAGGAAAGACAAGATAAAAAAGAGAGAAAGAAGGATAAACAGAAGAAAATAGGATGGAGAGAAATACATAGTAACATAACTGTAAATGTGAAAAGGATGAGCTCACTTATTAAATGGAAGCAGATAACAGAATGGATTAGAAACCAAAATCTAACAATATGCTCTTTGTAAGACAAACACTTGAAATAGAAACACACACAGATTTAAAATAAAGGGCTGGAGCAGAATCCATTATGTTTCAGCTGAAATAAAGACAGAAGTAACAATCACAATCTCAAACAAAGCAAAAGCAAAAATATACCTAATTAAGATAGATAATCAAGGAAACCACACTTTGCTAAAAGGCACCATAGACTGTGAAGTAATATGTAAAACAAATTTACAAGTTTTTTTGATAAAGGTCTCATTTCTCAAATATATAAGGAATTGAGTCAAATTTATAAAAATAAGAGCCATTCCCCCAATTGATAAATGGTCAAAGAATATGAACAGATAGTTTTTAGAAGAAAAAAATCAAAATTATATCTATAGGAAAAATGCCCCAAGTCACTATTGATTAGAGAAATCCAAAAGAAAACAACTCTGAGATATCACCTCACAGTTATAAAAAATGACAAATGCTGGAGGGGATGAGGAAAAATAATTACACTGATGCACTAGGAGTTGTAAACTGATCCAGCCATGCTAGAGAAAAATTTAGAACCGTCATCAAATGGCTATAAAACTATACCTACTCTTTGACACAGCAATACCATCACTAGATCTGTATTTTTTTTAGGCAACTGGGGTTAAGTGACTTGCTCAGGGTTACACAGCTAGTAAGTGTCAAGTGTTTGGTCTGAGGTTGGATTTGAACCCAGGTCCTCCTGACTCCAAGGCCGATGCTCTATCCACTGTGCCACCTAGCTGCCCCCATCACTAGGTCTGTAACCTAAAGATAACAAAGGAAAAGGAAAAAGACCTATCTGTACAAAATTATTTATAACAGCTCCGTTTGTGGTGGCAAAGAATTGGAAATTGGGGTTGCTTATCAGTTGGGAAATGACTGAACAAGTTGTGGTATATGATGGTGATGGAATGCTATTGTGCTATACGAAATGATGAAGGAGGAGTTCAGAAAAAATATGGCAACACTTATATGAACCATTGCAAAGTAAAGTGAGGAGAACTGGAATATCATCATGCACATAACAGCAATGTTGCAGTGATTATCAACTGTGAAAGACTTGGCTATTTTGATCTATACAGTGATACAAGATAATGCCAAAGGACTCATGATGATATAATGCTATCCACCTCCAGAAAGAGAAGTTATCAGCTCTGAGTACAAATTGAAGTATAATTTTCTCATTCCTTTATTTTATTTTACTTTTTTGTGATATGGCTAATATAGAAATGTTTTGCAAGATTTCACAAGTCTAATTGATGTCATATTGCCTGCCCTCTCAATAAATGAGGGAGGGGTAGGAGGGAGGGAGAGAATTTGGAACTCAAAATTTAAAAAGAAAAGAATATTTAAAATATGTAAATAGACCTGAAGAGACTTCCAAGAGCCACAATGATGGAGTAGGCAGTAAATTAGCATAACTCTCCCATATTCACCTCCAAACAACCACAAAATAGTGCCCCTAGACAAACCCTGGAACAGTAGAACAGTGAAGAGATGAGGTGAAACAATCTTTTAGTTCAAGAAACCCAGAAGATTCACAGGAAAGGTTTGTCTCACTGGGGTAAAAGGGGAGCACAATCCAGGACAGGAAGCATCCCAGTAAACAACAGCAAGCCCCACCCCAGCATACCAGTGGGAAAACCTGACCCCACTATGGTGGAGCAAGCAAATACCAACATCAGGACCCTGCACCATGCCTTAGCCTAAGCCATAGGCAACTGGTCAGCCTCCAGCTGTCAGATCTTCATATGCTTCAGCGTAGCTCTGTACAAACAGGCAGCTTCCAGTAGTCAGACTTCCACGTTCTTCACTGTAGTCCCAGGTAAACACAGAAATACCCCACCAGTCTCAGCACACTCTAGACACTAGCACTAGGATCCTGGCTCAGCACCAGGTAAGCTGTCAGAACCCGATGGTCCCCAGCAGTACCAACCACCCCCAACACCACACCTTCAGCACAGCACCAGACACAGGGGTCACCCATGGGCCTGTTGCCCTGTTGCCCAGACTCTTGTCTTTGATTACATTAAATTAAAAAGCTTTTGTAAACCAGTGTAAAACCAGTGCAACCAAGATTAGAAGGAAAACAGAAAGATGAGCAAGTATCTCTGATAAAGGCCCCATTTCTCAAATATATAGAGAACTGAGTCAAATTTATAAGAATACAAGTTGTTCCCCAATTGATAAATGGTCAAAGGATATGAACAGGCAATTTTCAGATGAAGAAATCAAAATTATCTATAGGCATATTAAGAAGTGCTCTAAATCACTTTTGATTAGAAAAATGAAAATTAAAACAACTGTGAGGTACCACCTCACATCTGTCAAATTGGCTAACATGACAAAAAAGGAAAATAATAAATGTTGGAGAGGATGTAGGAAAATTGGGACACTGATGCACTGGTGGTGGAGTTGTGAACTGATCCAACCATTCTGGAGAGCAATTTGAAACTGTGTCCAAAGGGCAACCAAACTGCCCAAACCTTTGATTCAGTATTACCACTACTAGGTCTTTATCCAAAAGAAATCATAAAAAAGAAAAGGACTTACATGTGCAAAAATATTTATAGCAGCCCCTTTCATGGTGGCAAAATATTGGAAACTGAGAGGATGCCCATCAATTGGGGAATGGCTGAACACGATGTGGTATATGAATGTAGTGGAATACTGTTAGCAATAAGAAATGATGAGCAGGCAGACTTCAGAAAAACCTGGAAAGAATTGTACAAACTGATGCAAAGTGAAATGAACAGAACCAGGAAAACATTATATCCAGTATGAGCAGCATTGTGTGATGATCAACTGTGAATAACTCAGCTCTTCTCAGAAGCACAATGATCCAAGACAAGTACAGTAGATTCAGGAAGGAAAAAACTACCAACATCCTGATAAGGAACTGACGGACTTTGAATGCAGATCGAAGCATACTTTTTTTTTTTACTTACTTTATCCTTTTTTTGTGTTTTTATTCCTTTTGCTCTGTTTCTTCTTTCACACCTGTGATTAATATGGAAATATGTTTTACATGATAGCACATGTATAACCTATGTCAAACTGCCTACCATTTTAGGAAGAAAGGAGGGGAAGGAGGGAGAAAAATTTGGAACTCAAAAATACTGTAAAAATGAATGCTGAAGATTGTCTTGACGTAATTGGGAAAAATAAAATGACATCTTAAAATAAATAATAATTATTTTTAAGAGATCATTGGTAATTTTGAAGATAGCCGTTTCAGTTGAATTATGAAGTTAAATGCCAGATTACAGAGTTCAAAAGAGAATGAGAGTAAAGGAAGTGGAGAGATGAATTATATATGACTTTCTCAAGGAGTTTATCCACAAAAAGAAAGAGAAATATAGGACAATAGCTAGTGGTGATGGGTCAGATCAAGTGTAATCCCTCAATAGTCAAAAAAGCTTTCCCTATCTTTTCCAGTAGAGGGTTCTACCTTCCCCTGAAAACTACACCAGCAAAAGGATAAATTTGGGATGCATTGGACTCAGTATGGAACCTGCTATACTGATCACTCTTTCTCTTTTGGGCTCTGCATGGCTGTAAATATAATTAAGAAGTATAAGACCTTAGTCTGAAATATTCCAAAGAGAGTGCCATCATCCAAAGCTGCTTTACTGGAGCATTGTAAGCAGCAACAAAACTTTGGTGCTAATATGAACAGACTTCTTTTTAAGAAGAGGAGCAGAAGAGTATAGCAACATCCTGATGAAGAATATCTTCACCCAGTATGCACCGACCCAAATAATCAGAAACTAGAAGTCTTTTGTGGTGTCCAAAGTGTTTTGAGAAAAGTATTTGTTAGGTTAGGTCCCTGAGAGGACACTTTATGTTCACTGTTGAGATCCTGAAAGCAAGCTAATCAAGGAAGTGTTTAACCTGGCAGGAAGCAACTAAACCAATTATCCTGAAGGAGACCTTGATGCTCTGCTGAATATTTGAAAAAAAACCCAAAAACCTGAGGTCTAAGCAGAAGGTTTAACAGAGTCAGTATTATGGCTCTTCTAAAGCATGTCTTAATGCCATTAAGGATGATGTTGAATATTTTTCTCAAAATTGCAGAATCCTAGAATTTTAGAGTTAGAAGAGATTTCAGTCCAATTCATACCCCAAAGAAATCTCTGCTACAATTTACCTGATAAGATATTATCTGGCCTCTTGAAGCCAATCAGTGAGTTTGAACCTAACATCTCTAATTCTCTTTTTCTAAATTTTATTTATTTGTTTTTAGTTTTTAACATTCACTTCTGTAAGATTTTGAGTTCTAAATTTTCTCCCCCTCTTTCTGTTCCTCCCTCCCCAAGACAGCATACAATCTGATATAAGCTATATATGTACAATCATATTAAACATATGTTCACATTAGTCATCCAACACCTTTAATTCTAAGTAGTTTTTCTTGTTATTATACCAAAATTTACCACTTCATAAATTCTACTCTTTGCTTTTGCTCTAATCCCTCTGGAGATCATCTATCTTGCTCTGTATCTCACCACCATGATGCAAACTCAACTCCTTCCCATCTCCCTCAGCCTTCTCTCCCCTCTGATTGGAAAGCTGGAGGGAGGAGCACTAAACTCCCAAAGCTGTCCTTTATAGAAGGCAGCATTTGGACTTTGCAGTTCACTCCACTTTGCATCTGCAGCTGCCTCCATGCCAGGTACAACCTCCCCTTTCCAGCTTCCTTTTGTGCGTTGTCTTCACCTGTTAGATTGTAAACTCCTTGAGGACAGGGGCTATCTTTCTTTTTCTTATTTTTATCTCCAGCACTTAGCACAGTGCCTCACACAAAGTAGGCACTAAATAAATGTTTATTAAATTTATTGAAAATCAGTTAAACAATGTTCTTTCTTTAATCGGCACTATGTCTCAGCCTAATATTATAATTTAGGATATGAAAATAGGAGAAAAGATTGGAGAAAGAAATATAATTGTAGCAAAAGACAAAATAAGGATAATCTAATTATCTTAAAAACTGAATTCCTTAGCACTCTGAAATTTGCAAAGGCCATTTAGTGTAACATTAAACTGTAAATTTATGGGTGTTTTTGCTGTTATTTTTGCTTTCTAGGTTCCAGATTCAGAGAGGGACAACTGATTCAAACCACTATAAGAGCTTGGGAGATAGTTTTCTCAAAATTTACCATACAGAAAGGTATGTATGTATGTATGTATGTATGTATGTATGTATGTATGTGTATGTATGTATGTATGTATGTATGTATATGTATGTATAATATAAATATTGACTTTGAAATATATGTGTATACATGTGAATATGTTGTTGTTCAGTAATTATTTAGTCACATCCAACTCTTCCTGATCCCATTTGGGGTTTTCTTGGCAAAGGTATTAGAATAGTTTGCCATTTTGTTCTCCAGCTTATTTTACAAGTGAGGAAACTGAGGCAAACAGGGTTAAGTGGCTTGCCTAAGGTCACACAGATGATCCATAAATATCATTCCCAGAGCAAGAATGACACGAATCACATATGCTAAATGGTTTGGTTGTTTCTATTCTTTATTTGGGGTATCTAGGAGACAGAGGACTAGGCCTGGAGTCAGGAAGACCTTAGTTCAAATTCAGCTTCAGATACTTACTAAGTTGTGTGACCCTGGGCAACTAGCTACCTTAACCTCTATTCCCCTTAGTTTCCTCATATTAAAAAGAAGTATAATAATAACACCTACGTCCAAGGGTTGTCATGAAGATCAAATGCAATAATAGTTGTAAAGTACTTAGCATAGCGCCCGTCACATAGTAAGCACTATATAAATATCAATTTATTATTATTATTATTATTTTTAATTTCCCAAATGATCCCAGTTCATGTTTTTACTCAACACAGACTTCCAAAATATTTTAGATGTATTTTCAGAAACTCTTTTCATAGGGACAGCTTGGTACAATAGAAATTACCCCTCACTGGGAATCAAGACACTGGATTTCTGGTCTAGATGCGAGCATTAGTTAATTGTGGGATCTTGGACAAGTTACATGAACTTGAGTTTTAAGTGCTTTACTTTCCTCGTGTGTAAAACGAGGAGGGTTGGATTAGATGGCCTTCACATTTGCTTTCAGTTCTAATGTTCTATGATTCTAATAGAATGGATTGAAACCAATAATAAAAAAAAAAGAACAAACAAACTATGGAATGTTAGTAGGTGCGTAGATTCAGTCTGGTTCTCAGGCCTGTGGGGCAGAAGTCAGACTCCTGTAAACATTAACAGGAAGCTGGGATGCATAAGTGCATAAATATTGTGTTAACTAAATGCAAAATGTGAAAAAGATATTGGAAAATGTTTTTGTGTATTGGGATCTATACGCCTCAATAGTCAACTCACTGGAACATATGGAGTCTTGCTGACCTGATGAATTTTGCACTGAACTTACTACCAAGGAATGACTTAGTTATCATGCCAGAGGCATTTATTGTAGCACTTCCCATTTAACGTGGGAATTTTTTTGAAATTTATTTTGGAACAAAAGTTTGAACAAATGTTTTAAAAAGGGGAATTCATGCTTTCCTTCATTCATTGACATACTGTGTATGTCACTGTACTTGTGTATGTATGTACTTATGCATGCACTGTACTTCATTAATCCCTATGTCTATCATTCCCCAAAGATTTGTTGCCTTTTTTATCTGTAGTATAACTTTAGTGCCTTGAACTTTGGGTCTGCTTTATGGATAGGTAACCATTTTATAGTATGATACCTCCCTTACTATCTATCAAATTTCATAATTAGGGATTCATTCCTATCGTTTAAATCCTTACCTTTGAATAAAATGTAGATATCTCTCCAAAAGAGGAAACATTAAACCTTACTAGCCAGTGATATTTTAGTATGAATAGATTTATCTAGAAAGGTCTTTTAGATGGGGGTCATTAGGGCACTATTATTTTGGAAGCAAGAAGATAGGAAGGAGGAAGTATAAAAAAGGCCAGGAAAATGAGAAGTTGGGGCAGGCCACTGACAAAACTTCACTTATTTCTCAGTTTTGCTTCGAGTTAGTGCTAAATACACCATAAAAAGCCTCAAAAGATCTGAAAGATTTAATAATCACCTATAGTACTAAATATTTTTTCAACAAGTCTGAGATTTAGGCTGAATGTAGATATATTTGGAGTATTATCTTAGTTTAACATTTGAGGAAGGACATTAATAAATTAGAAAACATAGATAGAAATCTGTTGATAATGAAAGTGGAACATCCAGGGAATTAGTTTATCCACAAGGATTTAAGCTCCTGCTGTGTGATAGGCACTGAAAAAAAAACAACAACAAGCAAACATTGTTTACATAAAGACAAGGAATGGAACATTCCTTGTATTCAAGAGATTATGTTCTATTGGAGGGTATAACATGCATGTAGAAAATATATACAAAGTGACATAACAAGAATGATATAACATGTTTTTCTTTCTTTTCAAATTAGTACCTTTTTTATCTTGTGATTTCTTTTGATGTGGCACATATGGATTTTGGATTTATTACACCAGTCTCAACTTTCACTAGCAGAAAGGGTCCCAAGAGCACAGCTGCTAGGTTTCTGAGGGTTCTTGAATTCAGCCTGAGGTTCTAGAAAGTATTGGTCAAATTCTGTATAACTCAAAAGCCCCCACCAGTATGCTTCCCACCAAATCAATTAGATAATGGGACAATATGCTTTTATAAAGAAGTATTTTCTAAGGTGTTATAGTAATAGTTGGTACAAAAATTCCAAAAGTCTCTAATGCACTCTCCCACAAGTACACACAGAGTCCAGGGGAAAATAGGCTCAAGTTCAGAGCACATATTGCCAAGAGGTAATGTGCAGCTCCTGGAAGTGCTTTTGTTTTAGTCCTCAAGATGTCCATCTTAGTTATAGTGTTGTTTTTCTGCTAAGCTCTTTGAAGAGCCTTGAATCTGCTTTGTTTTTCTCAACCAGTCTCTTCTTGGTTCCCAATGCAGACACTGTTGCGGTTATTCAGTTCATATGCTGGTATGAAAATGAGAAGTCCAAAATTCTCTAGACCCCCCATGAAGTACAAAAAGTACTTTGATAGTCAAAGTGGGGGGCAGAAGGAGAGCAGGCCCAGGATAAGACTGAAGTTCTCTTCCTCTTCCCCACCATAAATTTCTTTTTTTAATATGGGGCTCTCTTTTTTTTCTATCACCAGACACAAATCTCTCTAGCCCGAATTGACTCAATATTTTATAGATGACCCACAGGACAGGAACAAAATTCTTCAGGCAATCCAAAATACACTTCCTATACAACATGACTCCAGTTCATCAAGGACTCTCCCCACCCTCCCACCTCCTCACAGTAAAGTCTTTGATTAATATGTGTCCTTACTGGGTTAAGATATTAGAGGAATTATGTAAGATACATTCAGTTGACCCCTACTTTTACACTCATTGTTGTTGTTCAGTTGTTTCAGCCACGTGTAACCCTTTGTGACCTCATTTGGGGTTTTCTTTGCAAAGATACAGGAGTAGTTTGCCATTTCCTTCTCTAGCTCATTTTACAGATGAGGAAACTGAGGTAAACAGAGTTAAGTGACTTTGTCCAGGGTCACATAGCTAGTAAGTGTCTGAGGCCAGATTTGAACCCAGGGAGATGTCTTCCTGATTCTAAGCCCAGTACTCTTATCTACTGTGCCACCTAGCAGCCCTATGTTGTTGTTTCATTTTCAATTGTGTCTAACTCTTTTGACCCCATTTGGGGTTTTCTTGGCAGAAATACTGGAGTGGGTTGCCATTTCCTTCTCCAGCTCATTTTACATATGGGGAACTGAGGCAAACAGGGTTAATTGACTTGCCCAGGGTCACACAATTAATAAGCGTCTGAGGCCAGGCAAAATACAGATTTAAATGCCTTTTCTAGATAGCTGGAAGTCTACATCAGGGATTAGGGTTAAAGTTTGAGTTTGGGCCCAGGTTAGTCTTGGGTTAGTTAAGTAGTGTTGGATTAGAACTCAGAAAGATCTGAGTTTGAATCATGCCTTAAACAATTACTAGTTGTAATTGTACTAGGGGAAATTTATTTCGTGTCTCTAAGCCTCAGTTTCTTCCTCAGTTAAATGAGATAGCACTTATGTACTGTTATAGCACTTATAATAACAGTGTTGTGAACATCACAACTTGCATATATAGTAGCCATTGTCATTATTAACCTCCACAAAGCTGAAACAGCCTCTGTGAGCTGAAAACAACCAACAGACACTTCTCACATACAGTGAAAATACCTGACCAGAGAACATGAATGGAGGGGTACATACGTAGGAGACACATGTGGCCAGTGAAAAGTCTTCATAGGAGCTGCAGACAAGTAGAAGGTATTAGAAGGTATAACCATGGTGACATGTAGCAGAGAGCACAAAGCAGTAGAGGACCCAGCCCAGTGAAGAAGGCAGCTCACAGGCAAACAACATCACCAAAAGACATAGGCAACTGTGTAGGGGTAAAAGCAGCAGGGTTGATTGTAGAGAAGGCTTTCAGGAGAGAGGCTGCCAACATGAGCTGTTGTTGTTCAGTTGTTTTGCAGTCATGTCCAACTCTTTATGACCCCATTTGGGGCTTCTTAGAAAAGATACAGGAGTAATTAACCATCTCCTTCCTCAGGTCATTTTACAGATTAGGAAACTGAAGCAGTATTAAGTGGCTTTGCCCATGGCCACAAAGTTAGGTGCATAAAGCTAGATTTGAACTCGGGGAGATGAGTCTTCTTGACTCCAGGCCTGGCACTCTATCCATTGTACCATCCAGCTGCCCCAAGAGCATGAGCTTATCTTAGCCATTTGTGTTTCCTGGTAACATGTCATGTTCCCTGGGTATGTGAGGGAATGTGAATGGAAGGAAAATATCACTGTGGAGGGTATGTTTAGAGGCATGAAGTATGAGACTTATGGCTTTACTAACCCTTTAAGGTTAATAAAGTTTTTTTCTCAAAACAAAACAACAAGTCATTAATTGCTTTCCTTTTACAGAAGATGACACTGAGACTCAATGATGTTAAATGTCAGTGCTAGAACTAGAAAACGAACACCAGTATTGCGGTTCTAAATAACATGTCTTTTTTCACTGCACCGTGATAGAAGGCATTGTTCCAGGATATTAACATCGGGGGGTGGAGGATGGGGATGCTTCCTTCCTTCAGCAGTCATTTCTTTGATGTGGCAATATCCTCACCAGGCACCACCTTCCCCCACTAACCCTAAATGCCCCTGCATACTTCTTTTTCTTCCTCCCAAGTAATGGAGGTCATTAGCTATGTTTCAGGAACTAGGGCTGGACCTTGAAGGATGAGTTACCACCTATCCTATTATATGTGTTGTTGACTAGGGCAGATTGGCTTAGTTTCCCTGCTAACATGGTAACTAAGGTGCAGCTATGTGGTGCAGTAAATAGAGTGCTGAGACTGTAGTCAGGGTCACCTGAGTGCAAATAAAAATTTAATAGCCGAGTGGGCAAATCACTCAACTTCTGTCTGCCTCCATTTTTTTCAGTTGTAAAATGGGGTTAATAATAGCACCTATTTCACATCATTGTTATGAGGATTAAATGAGATAATGTTTGTAAAGATACCTGGCAGATAGTAGACACTTAATAAATGCTTGTTTCCTATCTTCCCTCCTTTTTTTCCCTCCAATCATATTTACTGCAGGCACTAGAAATCCTAGAAATCTACCGGACTTCCTAAAATGCAGTATCCTATCTTTGAGATTTTTTATGTTGTCATCGTTTTTTTTCTCAGAAGACCTAATATGTTGATCAATCCTGGAATAAATAAAAAGTCAAAATAATTATCCAATATTCTATCAAAAACCATCCCTTTTAGTAAAGGAAGGAAGGAAGGAAGAAAGGAAGAATGAAAAAGAAAAATTAATAATTCAGCAAAACTATCCATCAATGATGTCCAAAAGTATATTCAGTGTGCTAAATTTATGGTCATCAACCTGTAAATAATGGATGGAGATACATTCTACCTTTTTTTCAGGGATATGTTTGGTCATTTTAATTATATAGCATTCAGTTCCAATTTAGTTATTTTTTCAATTTAATTTTTTTCTTTGTTTTCAATTGTTTTCCTGGTTCTGCCTACTAACTTTGTACCAGCTCATATAAGTCTTCCCAAGTATTCTTTGTATTCATCATTTCATACAAGACAATAATATTCTCTCACATTTACGAACCATAGGCAGTTTAAGCATTCCCCAATCAAAGATCATCTATTTTGTGTCTGGTTCTTTGCTACTAGAAAAAGTCTTGCTGTTTTTATTTTGGTACATGTTGGACCTTACTTCTTATCTTTGACCTCACTGGGAGTATATTTCCAATAGGTGTTCTTCTAGATCAAAAGGTATGGTCATTTTAGTCACTGTCTGAGCATAATTCCAAATTGCTTTTCAAAACTGTTGGCCAATTCACAGTTCCACCAATGATATATGGATGTGCCTATCTTTCCCATCTTGACATCTTTATCAATTTACTAGATGTGAGATGAAATCTTGGAATTGTTTTGATTTTTATTTCTCTTATTATTGCTAATTTGGTTATTAATAGTTTATAATTCTTTTGAGAACTGGTTTAGGATTTGTACTTTTTTCTACATATATTCTGAATATCAGACAAATCATTTTATATATATATAAACAAATTGAGACCCAGAGAGGTTGTGACTTGCCCAAACTAGCTAGTGGTATAGTTAGGGCTAGAACTTCCATGTCAATGTATTTTTTGTTTCACTAAGTAGGAAACAGATAATTTTGAAAGTAGGATTTGAAATTGTAGATATAGCCTAAGTACCTACTTTTTAAAAAGAATTTTATCATGAACATAATACTCCTTCCCATAGAAACATACAGATGATGTTCCAAAAGTCTTAGTTCAGCTTTAAACTAGTAAAGCTAGTAAAACTTAAAACTAAACTAAAACTTTTGAGACAACCTGTATTTAAAACTAATCGAACTTTGTAATCTTATTTAAATGGTTCCTCCCTTCATTATTGCAAATTACAACTCATCCATGCCTTCTCAGTCTGTGAGTACATGCCCCAATCTTTCTCTGTGTCCTTCTTAGATTCTGTCCCCAACATACTGGTTCCTTCATTTAATATACTGTAGTTATGATTGCAACACTCTAGCTCTCCATCTGTAAACCCTCACTGTCCCTAGAAGACAAGCACACTTCTTTTTCCTGGCATACATATTCTTGAAAGTTATCATATATATTTATATAATTTCTTGGGCATAATACAAAATTACCTTAAAGATGGCTACCATTAGACACAAATATGTATGTATATGTGTATGTGTGTATATATGTATGTATATATGTGAAATCATTCTATACATACTTATATTTATCAGTTCTTTCTCTGGATGAAGATATCATCTTCCTTCATGTGTCCCTTGTAATTAATTTGGGTTTTTATAATAGTCAAAATTACTTAGTTCCTCAAAGTTGTTTTTAAAACAACATTGCTATTATTGTATACAACATTCTCTTGGTTCTGCTCATTTCACTCTTCTTTATTTTGTGTAAGTCTATAAATATTTTTCTAAGATCATTGAGCTCATCATTTCTCACAGTATAGTAGTATTCCATCATGATCATATACTGCAACTTGTTCAGCCATTCCCCAATTGATAGGCATCCCCACAACTTCTAGTTCTTTGCCACCACAAAGAGAGCTACTGTATGGCTCTGTATTTAAAATACTGTATGCATGTGTGTGTCCACACACACATACACAGATTCATGTATGTATATGTGTATACACACACACACATATACATGCATGTATAAATGTGTGTATAAATACATACATAAATATAGAGTTTATATATATGTAGATTACATCTATTTATATGTATATATAGAGAAAATTTAAAAACATCCATTTACCTTTTTATGGCCTTTTCATTTGTATTTATAGATTTATAGGTTTTCATGTAGTTTATGTCAGTGTGTATGCTATTTTAATACTTTTTTATTTTGCAATTCTTTTTATACATTACACATTTCTTTATATTTTCATGTTTGTATTTTTATGACACATAATACTCAATAACACTTGTATGCCACATCCTGTTCAATCACTGGACATTAGTAGTTCCCTATCTTATATTATTACAAATAACATGCTACAAATGTATTTTTATGTATAGTTATTTGTTTCTTTTGAAATTGCATTCTTAGTGTATATTCTCAATAATAGTATTTCTGTGACAAGGGTATAAGTTGTATAACTCTCATTGTATACAGTTAAATTGCTCTACATCAATATTTTACCAATTGTCTTTCTACCTGAAATGTATGCATACCTGTTTTCCTTTACCCCTACCGGTTCATCCTAAGTGATTTATGTCCATTTTCTCCTAGAGATCTTACAACATCTTCTTTACATGCTGAAAGTCTTCCTTTAGGCTTTTAAAAAAAAATATTGTTTTTGTTGTTGGTAGTTGTGGTGGTTGTAGGATTTCTAGTGCAATACTCTATCCATCACCCCTTTCTCTTACAGCATGATAAGGAAACTTACTTGTTAAATCATACATTTCCTGAATAATGTCCCTTATTCTACTTCTTGAACATAGGTCACCCCTGGAAATATGCTTTATAATGTCTATGCTTACCATTTATCTCTCCATTGTCCTTTAGCTCACCTACAACTTTGCTTCTTTTGAAAATGTGATCATCCAAGATTCATACCACACACCATCACAAGCAGAATATTTGTGTTAAAAATATGGGGTTTTTTGTGAGGAAGGAGTCCAAGTGAGAAGTGATGAGTGTCTAGGCTGGTGGTGAAGAGGAAGGATGTAAAAGATGTTATGACTAGGGATATAAAGACAGAAGTTAAACAATCCCCACCCTCAAGAAACTTTTATTCTGTTAGAGGAGACAACATGTATATACAAAAATAGGTATATGCAAAGTAGATACAAGTTGTGGGTAGGGAGGCTACCATTATCTGGGGTTGATCAAGAAAGACACAGAATGTGGCATCTGAACTGAGTCTTGAACAAGACTAGGGAGTCCAAGAGAGGAAGGTAACAAATGTGAGAGAATCTAAACATAAGGGACTTTTCTAGTATGAAGTCATGGAGATAGAAAATGGAGTACCATGTATGGGGAACAGTAGCAAGGCCAATTTGACTGCCCTATATTTATCATAACAAACTAGTTCATAAAATGAGGTCTTCTGGAGGCACAAATAATCAACTTGATTCTCATTCGAAACTAAGTTTATTGAAGCCTATTTCTCCAAGGTATTTGCCTGTGGTATACTAATGCCCATGTTTTCACTCAAGGAAGAATGACTAAAGAATACATGGAATGTTAGTTGTTAAACTGTATGTCATTAACTTTTAAGAGATCTGAGACTGAGAGATAACTACACATTTCAGTGATATTTGTAATTGTTTTATTTCATTAGTCATTTTCTAATGTTGTTGCCAATAGTATCATTTTACAATCAGACCACTCAGTAATTATAGTATTTCCTAGTTAACTGACATTTAAGGCCTCATTTTATGAACTAATTTGGTAAATTATATAATTGACTAATCTGGCAAAATCCAGATGCATGAGATAATGTGCTACTCTTTATGTGTTCTTCAGATAACATCAAAGGCATAAGCTACAGACATCACAATCTCTTCCTCCTTTTTTATTCAGGAACAGAGTTATAACAGAAACCTCTGATACATACAGAAGGCATAAATATCTACAATTCTAAGTTAAGAGAAAGTTTGTTAAAAATCATTAACTTTTAAAAAATCATTCCCCAAAGATTTTTAATTTCTCCTTTGTATTTTAGTAATGCTGATTTTGAAAAAAAGTCACCAAAGGCTTAAAGCCCTGCCTTTAAAGAAAGTTACCTGAAGGGGAAAAAACAACAACCTATTCTCTTGAAATACATTTCCTCTTCACATGTGGGCATGATGTAGGAGAGTGGAATAGTTTTGTGCTCGAATCACTACTAAGAATCTTAGATGTATGATTATTCAATGGGCTTATTGCTACCAAGTTCTCAAGCCTGATGCTCACTTGATCTTGTTGATGTTGCCACTACCTATTCCCCAGAGAACATCTTATCTACATATCCAGAGCTAGCACATGGTAGAAATTTTTAGCCAAGTGCTCTGCTCTCAGCTTCCCTGATGTTCTCTACCATCCAACTGGGACCTCTGTCCCTTGTGACTTAGCTCCATAATCCTTCATTGCCTTGTGGATTTGGGTCAAGGTGTTCTAGAAAGAGCAAGAGTAGTGTATAGGTTGGGAGAGAGAGAGACAGAGAGAGACAGAGACAGACAGAGACAGAGACAGAGAGATATTAATTTTACTTTAGGTCAGGAAGGGATGATAATCAAGTATTTTTGCAATTGATTTATGAGCATCCATAAAGATTTAACAGCAATGTTTTTACCTTTATTTTACTATATTTATTGGTAATTTTATTTTTATGTATTAAATTTACATTAGCCCTTTTCTCTGATAAGATAGTGTATGAAGAACTTTAAACTTATGTCTAGCATTTTGAATTTGAAAATAAGGAACAAGGAAAAAGGAAGAAAAGAAAAGGAAAGAATATAAGAAGAATAGACAATGGCTCATTCAATTCCCAATGAGAAAAAAAAATGGTGCATTACTTATGCCACACCTGAATTTTACCAATTTAGTCAATAATACTGTAAATGAGCTGAATACTTGCTTACTTAAGTTGCCTATTGGGTAGAGTAAAGGTATGTAAAAATCTCCTCACTGTTTAGCTCCAGGGGAACAATTGATTAATTTCCAGGATGTTCAGACACTAGGATCCTAATATCTTTAGTGCTTCAGAGTATGTTTTCATTGATGTCTAAGGTCTTTTGTTCCGCCTACAGAATGACCTTTAAAATGATTTTGGCTTCTATTTTTTCCTCCTGTCAGCACCATACTGTATTGGCTAACAGTCATAGTCTCTTCCCCTAGCCTCTCACCAACAGATATTTTCTGACTTACTGGTTTGCCTTTGGCAAAGTATCAACTCTTGCCAAAGAGCAAGTGAAAATATTTGCAGTGATGTCAGATCATCAGCAAGATCTGATTAAGAAATTCAATGAAACTTTTCAGTCAATGGTGTTGACAAGCAATAAAGGAAGGCTGTTGTTTAGGTGATATTGTAATTTTTGTTTTGTTTTGGTTTGTTTTGCTTTTTCTGAAAGGTTAATGTTCTTAATCTAGAGCCAAGCAGAAGACGTAATATTTTATAGCATGTAAATGGCAGTTGTGTGAGATATAGAGACATCTCAATGCCCAGCTGAAACTATTCTCAGTATCTTAAAAATAAAAAACCCTGAGTTTCCAGGGGCTAGAGAGAAAATTCTAGGCATAATTTTTGTCAGTGGTAAAAGAAAAAGTATTTACGAAGGTAGAGCCAAAATGGTTGAGTGAGCTCTCCCCCAAACCCCTCCAAATACCTTTTAAAAAATAACTCTAAACAAATTCTAGAGCCACAAAATCCACAAAACAATCTAGTGAAACAAATTCCCGCCCCAAAACAACTTGGAAGGTGTGCAGGAAAGGTCTGTTGCACCAGAGCAAGAGAGGAGTGCAGTCCTACTCAGGCCATGCCAACACAGACCAGGCCTCAGCATACTCAGAGCAGGCCTCTGAGTAACTGAATCAGTAGCGGTAGCTGCTGCTTCTGGAGCTCTCAGCCCACCAATGGTAAGGTAGTTGAAGAAATGGTCAGAAGGAGATTACAGGGGTCTTTTTACTAGCACTGAGGCAGGACTCTGTTGTTTTGCCCACACACGGATCCTGATCGCAATCCTGGGTGGCAGTCTTAGTGCAAGGAGGAACACTAGAATAGCAGAACTTGCAGTCACAGCAGAGGGGGGACCCTCCTCACAGTTCCAGGGCAGAAAAGA